>NW_010553827.1:0-20398 GCF_000687285.1 Phaethon lepturus | reverse complement strand
TGAATGCACATCCACAGTCCAAATTTAAAACTTACCTTGTGTTCTACACTGCTGTTGCATACAATAAGCAATTATCTATTATATGAATTAGTATTGTAGGTTTATCTACTTATATTTAACATAAGTAGGCCAACATAAGTACAGAAAATGTATGTTGATTGAAAAACATGGGTGCAGCGCACCTGTATAATGAAGCACCTCTCACCTATAAAGTTTTATATAAACTATAGTCTTTACAATTAATTGAGAAAATACACAACTTATATTTTCTTTCTATTGCTTTCTGTGCTTTTACATAAGGAAAATTCTGGATACAGCTACACTTAAGGGAAAAAATAAGTAAGAGCAAGGATTCCCAATCTGTGAGTATGCATCTTCACTTTTGTCTTTATAATGACAAAGTATTAGAAAAGTAAAGAGTCTTCATTTTGTCTTTTTGGATTTCTATTATTGCTGTGAGGAATTTAATAAAAGATCACAAATGTATAACGACTCCTTCAGAATTAAACCAGATGTATAAGAAAAGTTTACATTATTTTATTTTCTTATCCAACATGGAATTAACTCAGTTCCCCCCAAGTAAAATATTATACTGCTCTCAATATAACAGACTAAGTAAATGCCCATAATCCCTGTTCTGCAACCCTTTCAAATGCAAGTAACAACTGCAGAGTGATTACAGCATCAAACATAATTGTTATTGTAAACTACACTTCATTACAATTTGAGAGGAGGTTTTTCAGAAAACTGCTTCAAGCACTATAAACCCTAGACATCATGTTATATATGAGCTTATCATCTCCCTGTATTAGAAATTCTTAATTTTTTCACAGCATTGAAGTTTGTGTCTTGTGAAATCTTTTCATATGTAATTCCATCCGCAGAATCCCATCCATGAAGTCATGCTTTTTATGCTCCATTTAAAATATTTGATTACATTAAAATTGTGGTACATCAATAGCAAGAGTTAGAACAGAAAAGCAAACTTTAAAATATTTTCTTCTTTGTGTTCCTTTTATAATGTTGGTTAATTTCTTCTTTTTCAAAACAGAAATTTATGGGTTATATTGCAGCCCAGTCTCTAGAAGTTTGAACCTCAATTTTTCAAGGGTAGAGGTGAAACAACACTAGAAATATCTGAAATCTAATCTGATCAAAGTAGAGCCAATGTGATGCTTTAAAAAAACCTGATTCATGAATCAATTCAAGAGGACATATGATAATTTAGTTTGCAGTCAGAAGCAATTTGTATCGGCTTGTGAGTCTTTTAAGACAATAGAATTTTAAATGGGCTGTCCAAATGCTTGTGAATTCTACAAGCTATTATCTGTCATCTGTGGTAATTCTGCTTTAAAAAGATGTTATTTATCTGTACAGCGGAAATAATTAATTTTTTAACGTCACAATCATTGTAGCCAAAACCAGTTCAAAGGTTTTCACTGCCATGAATGGGTGGAAAAAACAGTTACATGCATTATTAATGCATGGCCAATTGTTTTAACTCTGCACAAAACCAGTGGCTCCTGGCTCTGAGTACCCACCGATGAGACACTGCTTCATGGGGCCCCACACCGCAGCAAGCTGACACTAACTAGCGCTCAACAGAGCGCCAGGAATCGCTCGGCACAGGGACAAGATACCAATTTGGTCCTGTGCAAAATGGGCTGATTCACTGTACTTTGGGATCATTTCAGTGCCTGCTTCCCACTGTCTCACAGGCACAAGACACTAAGGATCATCTGTTCCTACCTAAAGTTAATAATCGGCCAGTACTGCAAAGCAGGATTAGTTGTATTTCACCTGGGTGCTCTCCAGGATCTGGTACAGGGATGAGTAATCAATAATCAAGATGCATGAGAAAATTACTTCCTGTCTCTGCTCGGCATGAATATTCAGGATTGTCAAGCATCAAATATCCACTCCTGGTGATAAGCAAAGTTTATCCATCCAAACCAAATAATTCATATTTGAATTTGCCTCTACTGGCAACTCCACCTTCTTTCTTGTTCTGACGAAATTGAAAAGGAGGCTTGTTCACAATGGAGATGCGTCTCTGAGGTGTTCCTGTAAGGATATTACAGAGGAGCTTCAGCTGCCTCCACTAGGTATAGTGACACACGTTCACTCAAATCCAAAGGGCTACAGAAGAGTGACAGATTCGAGGCCTCCACATGAATGCCACTGGGTAGTGCTTCACAACATGTGTGGAGCTGGAGTTAGGAGATCAAAAACAGGCTGGAGAAAATACAGCCAAAGCTGCTGGCAGATGAAAGAGGAGAATGAGAATGGTGTCTTCACCTGAGAGTCAGGTGGGAAGTAGAGACTGTATGGGTTTAGGTGAAATCACTCCCAAATTTTTTCACGATGATCTGACTTACAGAGTTAAATTTGTAAAGTGGTACGTGGTTGGCCAGGTGGTGAACACCTTTTCAGTGCAAACTTAACAGTCTGGTGTTGGCACCAGTTTGTTGTTGAGAACCAAGGGAAAAACTATGAACCAAGCTGCATGTACTCAGCCCAGTTTGGGGTGCAGAAACGTGACCCAGTATATTCTATGAGATATCTGAGCATTAAAGCTGTCAACAAGTAGTTTTTCTGGGAGATACATATTGGCTTATGCCAGAAAATGTTTTTTATGAAATTCATAATATTACAAATAATTGACTTGCTATGACTCAAGGACAGTATTTTAAAATCTCTACGAATTTAGAAGCTTAGTTTTGGACTCAAGTTTATTCCATTAAAAATATATTTGCATCCTACCAATTAATTCACCCAATGTTTTCACCAGTGTCTGGGTAAAACAGAATTATTACATGTGGCATTATTTAAATGTAAAGATGACTGGGTAGTTTTAAACTAAAGGATTTGCATTCTCTACTGGGAGGAATATTTTAGCAAACAAGAAATTTCTTACCATACATATTATTGAGAAAGTTTAACTCTTTGGAGATTGTAACAATGTAAATGCCAAGTTCAGAGGCACCTCTGAAGGAGAAGCATGATGGATACAGGAAAAAAAAAAAGATGTGAACTATTTTTTCATAGGGGTTGAAAGCAAAGATCTCAGTTTCTAGAAAATAAGCATGCTCATAGCAAATATGAAAAATATATCTAAACAAAGATGAAGTCTGGCTCTGCAAAGTGGCAGTATCTCATGTCTAAAATAACAAGTTACATGGTCCATCTTTTTAACAATAATATAATGTACATTTAATGAGTATCATTTTTCTAACAGTCAGGTGGTTTTAATTGCTTTTTTTAATCGTTCATTAATGAAATGGAAAACGTACTGAGAACTTTTTTTTTTAAAGAGTTAAAAGAGTGAAAAAGCCATCAACTGTGGGTCATAAGAACAGTATGATTGCCTAGAAGAATCTTTCACACACTTTTTGCATAGCACGGCTCTATTCCTTAAAAATTAAACATAATTAATATTATGATTTTACACCTCCCTTAGTGGATCAAAGTGCTCATAGACTTTCAGATAACTTCTTTTTATCAGTGTTAGAAAATCCTATTATCCTATGGGTCATATTTTCCTAGTGTGACTTCATTGATTTCCCATTATCAAACTTCCAAATGATCTTAAGTGATTATTCTAAGAACAGTTATATCATTTGGGGTTTTTGTTTTCCATTCCAGACACTCTTCTTTTCTAAATTCTTTTGGAATGAGTCTACCTTTGATAACCCTGAAAATTTGTATAAAAATTAATTTGTGGGAATGAAGCAACATACCTTTCTTTCTCAAAATATTTTCCATACCTCCCAAACCAATCTGAAGGGAAGTATGAATATTTTAAAGTCAAATATGGTTGTTGTTTTTTTTTTCTTGGCAGCTATTTGATTTTTCTTGAGGTTTTTTGTAGGAGTGGTACATATGATCATTTTTATTTGGAAGGAAATTTTACACCAATGTGCAGATTGCATTTTGTTATGCAGTTAATCAGATAAAAGCACTAAATTGACAGGTTACAAAGCAATCCTAAGTCGCATTGTGTGTTATACAAAGAATAATGTTCTCTAATACATGAAATAGAGTATAAGAAGTTTTTTGCTTTATGTACTCAGTTAATTGCACAGCAGTCAGATGAAACAGATACTCCATAGTATACATTCAGTAATATTCAAGGTGTTATAATAATAATAATAATTCAGGTGTTTATACACATGCGTAAGATCCTCCTGAGACATCTCTTCTCCAGGCTGAACAGTCCCAGCTCTCTGAGCCTCTGTTCATATGAAAGACAATCTAATCCCTTAATCATCTTTATGTCTCTGGTGTAGACTTGCTCCTGTCTTGTACTGGGGAGCTCAGAACTGGAGCCAGGACTGCAAGTTTGGCCTCACCAGTGCTGAGGAAGGACCCCCTTCCTCAACATGCTGGCAGTGCTCTTACTAATGCAACCCAGACAGCCGCTGGTCTTCTTGGCCACAAGGACACATTGCTGGCTCATAGTCAGCTTGGTGTCCACTGGGACCCCCAAGTCTCTCTCTGTAAAACCACTTTCCAGCCATTTGGCTCCCACTGTATACTGGTGCTTAGGGTTATTTCTCAACAGATGCAGGACTTTACATTTTCCTTTGTTAAACATCATGTGGTTCCTCTCAGTCCAGTTCTCTAGCCTGTTCAGGATCCCTCTGAATGGCAGCACAACCATTGGGCTAAACGGTAGTGGCTCCATATAGACCCTGAAGTAAACCATTAGTGATTTGCCGCTAATTGGACTTTGTGCCACTGATCATAATCCTCTTTGTCCCTGCTGTTAGCCATTTTTCAAGCCACGTTACTGTTCACTTATCTAACCTGTAGTTTGTCAGCTTGTTTGTGAGGATGCTATGGGACACTGTCTCAAATGCCTTACTAAAGCCAAGGTAAACAATATACAATGCTCTCCCCTCATCCACCAAGCTGGTCACCTAACTGTTAAAGGCTGTTGTTGGTTAAGTATGATTTCCCCATTGCAGATCTATACTGACTATCCCCTATCACTTTGTTGTCCTTCCCATTTGGAAGTGGTTTCCAGGACTTGTTGCTCCATCAGCTATTACTGAAATAAACATAAAGGAAACTCGCACTACATCTCATGAAATTTGTGATGAAGTAGCAAGTGAGTTTTCAGCAAGCTAATGTTTCCAGTCTGTGACACTGCTACGAGCATGTAACATCAAAAACCCATTACTGGTATAAATAAAAACGATAACAAATTATACATAGACACCATATCCAGACTTGAAAAGAATATGAACTGAAACACAACAAAAGGAAAGAGGTGAAATCAATCTTTAATATATTGGCTTGTATGGGTATCTTGGAAGTCCTGTTTTCCTCCGTAAGATTTACTTAGGTGCAAGTTAATAATGAATCAAAACACATTTAATAGATTCACACATTTTTTAAAACCTGATCTCCTGTAGATCATACACAATTTAATTTCACCACATTAATTCCATATAGAGCTCAATAATCAGCGTTTGTTAAAACAGTAATTTCCTGTTTGCTACAGCATTAGTTGCTCATGAAGAGAGTGCAGATAATTACACAAAGGACTTGGTGCATAGCAATATATCTGCCAAAAGAGTAGCATTGGCCTACTCTAACTGCATAGTTACTGTGATGAGCTGATGAGATTTAATTTTATCAGACCCTTAGGATAAATACACCTGAAGATTAATTCAGAATTCTTCAGTAATTCATACATGTCCCTCCAATACCAACCACTGCTTCCTTTCTCAAAAACAAATATACAATTTTAAGTGTTGGGCTTTTCATATGACAGAATTGTCTCTATATTCTTCCTTCAGCACAGATGGTAGAAATGAAATGAAAAGCTTGATTCTTATTAAAGTGTGGTTGGATTTTATTCTCATCAATGTTGTCTTGTGTGAACATGAATTATTTTGATAAGAACTGTCAAGTGCAAGAGCAGCCTTCACTGAGCTGATGTGTTGTCAATGAGCTAATTTAAATGAAATGTTTGACTAAATTGATCCAAAAAGTAATGACAGTAGCATTAATGATTTTACGTGTGAAAACAAATCATAGTATGCAGTAGCTTTAAAGAAAAATTAAAGAACTGAACAGCTTAATAGGTGTGCTAATGGTTTGACCAAGCAAAAGTCTGCATAACCTTTGAAGAGTCTGTAAAAAGCACAGCGGGGATAAAAAAGCAAGCAAATGAAATTTTCTAAAATTAGTTTATTTCTTCGTGGTCTTTTTCTGCAGTTAACTAATTAACCTAGAAGTGGTATTGTTATCACAGATGGGGAACCTGCAAAACAATGATATCAGAGTATCTTTACATTGTTGTTTGTTTCAGAGTGTTGTCTTTTCAGAGGTCTCTCTGGGTTAATGATCTGGTATAAGGACACAGAACATCTATGCAAAAGATCAGCATAGTAATGCAATCTTTTCAGGCATTCTATTCTGAGGTGTAATGAGAAACATCTCAACACAAATCACAAACTGCTCTTGCACGTCACTGACTTGTTCAAAGCAGGTATTTCATAAGCTAGAGGCTTCCAGGCAGTTAAAGAAGATAGATTTTTAGAAAGACCAACATGAATGGCTTCAAAAAAATATCAACCCTGTTGTCCAAAGTCAGTTGATAGGGCCTGTGGTAGAACAACGTCTTTCCAAATATTTTTTATACAACATCGCAAGTACAAAATGATTAAGGCAATCTAGTAAGTTTAGAGGTTGATTCCAATGAAAGATGCTCTGTCTCTCTCTCTTAGCAACACCTGGGCTAAGAAATCAAAAATGGTAGCACTTCAGGAGTAGAAACTTTTAGTCCTGTACTGCCAGCTTGAAAAATGTATTTACCTTAGCGAAGTGTTGAGCATCAGGGAGACTGGAATGGACCATACAGCCAGAAGCAGCCCTGTTTTTTGAAAGGGGGTGATAAGGATACCCTGAGCAATAGAAACAATGATCTGACTGATACTTCTTTAAAAATAGGTTTTGACTTTTCAACTTGGCTGCCAGAAGGCAAACCACTACACATCTCATTTTTATTTTGTTTTGGTGATTTTTTTAACAATCAATGAAGACTGCAACACGCTATAGCTCAACACAAAGGAAACGACCATTCAGAATATGAATGCTATCAATATGAACAGAAATACTCTGCACAAATTAAATCCCAGAATAATTATTGAAGATTCTTGCAGAGGATGGCACAGTTTAACTGCTAATTTTCTGACGGAAATAATAATGATGGTCTTTTAGGTTTTTTCTCCAGCACTCTTATAATTGGTAATTAATAAAATAAATAAGATGTGAGATAAAACAGAAAATACTGAATAAAATAAAAACAAAGCCAAATAATTTCAGGATAGTTTGAAATCTAAAATTTCCATTTTTGCTATAAAACAGATTATACTTAAATTTGCACGGTACTGATCCAAAGTGACCTCTGAAGCTGCTGCAAAGACTCCCAGCACTAAATTTAATCTTTGTTTGACCCAGATTTTTTCCATTTTGCCTAAAAGAAACACAAAGAACCATGGAAAGTGTAATGTAGTTATAATGAAGTACAACTAATGGGAGTCGATTTGTATAATAGAAATCGAATTGAAATTAGATAAAGTGACAAGGAAAAAGCAGTATCCTGCACCTCATTTCATGGACAAAATGTTCCATTCTTCCACAAGGAGTAGGTTTTGAGTTGTTTTGTTTCTTTTAATGTCAGTGATATACTTTTACTGCCCTCATGAAAAATCTGCTTGACACTTGCCTAATGACAAGCCTATAAAATGATATCACAGTTTGAACTTGCCTAGAGGTAGCTGACCTCCTAAAATAGGTCAGTTTACTCTGCTGGGTTTGCTCAAGCCTCTCATGAGACCTACTGCTAACCACCTTGCAGAAATCCAATGCACACAGCAAAATCAAGTATGTTTCAGTCTTTTTTAGTTTCTCCATTTGCCTGGCCTGTGTACATAAAAATGTTTTTGCTACAGAGCACCTGAGAAGTTTTCTCACATTGCTAACAAATGAATAAACTGAACAATCCACATAATGTTTGTTTCCCATTTGCCTTGGACAAGAAGATGGCATTAAACTTCACAGCAGGGAATGTATTTTTCATGTACTCTCAATTACTTCAACCATTACCAACTTGGTTATGCACTCCATGTGAAAAGGAAAAAGTAATTTTCATTAAAGTGAAAGAAAGAGAAAGGAATAGTGGATGGCTGTCAGATATAGTTATAATTTCTTCTCCTAGTTCAAACAACAGACAAGTAAAAGATCTGGTCCTACTGATAGATGCAGACATTATGATTACAACTGGAAATATACCATGGCGTTTTTAGTATTACTATGAGCTTAAAATAGTCAACACCAAAAAAAAAAAATAAAAGAAAATACAATAAAATCTCTTGTTTTTTTGCAGAAGCTAGAAAGTAGTGAACTAATGTAATACAAAAGAAAGGAGGAAGCTTCATAGCTGAGGTAACTAGATGATGCTTGAATGACTGGATTCAATGCAAATCCTTGCCAAGTATTTGTGTGATTCTACAGCTTTTTGCTTCACAACAAGAAGTTGTTTCTACCACACTTTGCACATATGGTCACTAAATACATGTCTCTCTTCTTCTGGTGATGCAATTTGTTCTCTTGTGATACAAATTAGAGGAGTATTGATTCACTGACCTTTGATACAGAAGTCATCAGGCCTTGTGTTTCCACAATTGAAAGCATTTCACAATGCTGAGTTCTCTGATTAAGGAAAAAAAAAATAAAACGAATAAAGCAGGTGTTTGTGTTTCAAATACAGCCTCAAATTCAGGTAGAAAATTTCTAAGCCTTTTCTTTTTTTTTTTTGAGCTTCAGTTTTCCATTTAGTTACCAAAATCCTCATCTACAATGAAGGGGTTATATCATTTCCTCACATCACAAAGACTATTCATGACATAACACAGAAGTATATGAAAAAAATGAATAATTATATCTTCAAAGTCATAACATTATGTTTTAATCTGCCCTTTGAACCATAAGGGAAAGATAACACCTTGGTTAACTGAGCAGTATGCATCGCATGTTTATAGTGCAGCTCATACAAAAGATCCAAAAATGTATGCATTGGTTTTCCGGTACAATGCACTCCAATGTGTGACCTCAAGGCTTAATCTCATCATCATTCACAGCTTTTGGACTATTTTGCAACTCATCCTCTAACAGTGTGCCCCTTTGGAAGGAAGCCAAGGCAGTGGGAATTGACATGTATATAACACTGTAGGAACATAACAACAGGGTGGGGTGGGGATTCAGGGCACATGACTTGTGTAACCATGTAGTTAAAAGACCATACCATATCTTGCTACCTTGGAACTTAGTAAAGGTTAGATATCCAAAGCTAACTTCTGCTTTTCTTAATCATTGATTGAGCCTTAAGTGTTTTTTATTATATTCTTCAGTGCAATACCTATGATTAACCCAGGGAATACAAAAGGGTGTGCATTAGCTGATATCCCTCCTTTTATTACTCTTTCAGTTTGGGTTGTATCATGGACTTCACAATAATTCCCATTCTACTTCCTTTGATGATAATGAGAATTTTTATTTTGACTGTAGTGAGGTTTACACATGTATTCTGAAATTATCAACCTATTTTAATGATTTCTCAATCAGTGAGACCAAATTTAAAGGCTCTCTTCCCAGTTTTCTTCCAATGTTATGTTTTTATTTTAAACAGTAGCTTGTTTATGTGTTGCTGATTCTTGCTTTCAAAATGCAGTGAGGTTGCAAAACTATTCTAAAGAGTTATCAAAAAGCAAAATATGTTTATTTTATGCTAAGTTAAGAATGGGTGGGGATAACTTCTTTCCAGACACTTGAGTCATTAAACTAAGCTTCTTCCATACTCATGTACACACCTAGAAACAATACTTATTTCCTTGGAAAATTCTCACTAATTTTCAGATGGTTTTATTACAGAAAAAGCAACCATGATGCAAACAGTAAATGTTCCTAAATATTATCGCACTGCAAATAAATCTTTCATTAGGAAAGAATAGTATAAGGGGCTGTCATATGCGGTACGAAATTCTGACTTTTTTCCAATAATTAGCACAGTTATTTAATCTGCCTCCTGCAGGAAAGTCCACACAGATCTGAAAGATTTATACAACCAACACTATACTCAAAACTCCTTGGAACAAGTACTTCAGCACATCTGTCTTGAGCAGTAACAGATCCTGTGTACCTGGAATCTGCGTTGCCCTCTAGCAGATGTAATGTGTGCAAGAAGATGCAAAGAAGAAAACTTTTGACATTGTGAATGTTCTCAGAACTCTGGTTTAGTTCCCGGTTTCCGCATTTCTTTCTATTCCACTGCTGCCGGGTCTTCAGTGAGGCAACACTTACAGACAGTCCCCTTGACACATGCAACTTAAATCAAATTTTAGTTCTGTTCTCTCTGAAGCTCCCAGAGAAGTAGCAGCTGGGCAGGCAGGCAGTTTCTCTTCTCTGTAACTGAAGTACATGGTGAGCAAGGAAGACAACAGCATTCACAACATCCTCAGCTAACACCAGAGTGGGATTATCCAATCCCTTGACAAGACTGTATTAGCCAAGATGTAAGACCACCACTAACTTTCATCAGTGTCCACAATTTAGAGGCTAAGAGCTGGAAACATATCTTGTAGGCACGAGTCTTAATGGGCTCACTGTACATACGCATGTTCTCTCAAACAGCATGCTCAGTTAGACTGAAGAACAGGTGACCCCTGTGGCAAAATATTTCCGCAATCTGGGATAACAGGAGGTAAAGAGTCCCTTGTGGTATGTAAGAAATACAAAGTATAGATAAGTATGTCTAAACCACTAGACAGACTTCTCAAGTTAAATTGCTATAATGTCTTTATAACAGTAATGAAGAAGACATTGCTATTTTGTGATTGGGAAAAGTGAAAATCACAATAGTTTAAACTGTTTATTTAGAGACCAGGATCAAAGCCAAACTGAAGTATAAACTAAGGAGGGGGCTTCAGAAGCGTAGAGCAAGCTGCAGACATACAGTAATAAAATGCAAGACAAATGAGTTTATCACGGCATCCAGCCGGACAATAGCAGAATTAGAAGCTGAAAAATTCACTAATAGAAATACTGTCGGAGGACAGATGGGGCAAACAAGATAGAAATGAAAAGGGGAGAAAATAAGAATGAGAGAATTTCTGTCAAGTAAAAGAATTGTAGAAATAGATTCAGAAAGAAGGCACTCAAAGAAGAGAGAATCTTGGCGCTTGTAAGATTCTTTCACATGCAACTTACACAAGTGTTTGCTTGCTGCCTCAGTAGATCTGTTTCTTACTGATATACACAAAAGTCGGAATCAGAACCATGGTGGCAGCAACTTCAATCATATGCAAAATTGTAGCTTAAATAAATACTGATTCTTTGGTAATAATGTTTATTTGACATGTAATACGTGTCCTCTTTTTGGTTATATGATATCAACATGAAACATCACTCACAAATCCTTTCTTTATTCAACTGCAGATAATGATGATTAGAATTAATTCTTTTTTGTGAGAGAGTATGGACATGGTTTATTCATGAGGATATGCACTTCACAAGTTTTCAGTACAACAGAGTAAAAAGAAAAAATCAAGATGTGACAACATTTCTGTTCAGTCCAGGTGACTGAAAGAGTTGCTGTGAAGACTGGTTGTATGAGGTATTTGAATTATATTTTGTCATTGTTAAGCAAAAATATTGAATTATATTTATCTTTACTAGATTCTCTGCTCAATCTCTGGTGTCCTGGAGAACTGTCCTGAGGCAAAAAACTCATATTCTCAAAATCACTGCTCAACTCAGGAAAACCAAAACCCCTGAGGTGTAAACGTCTACCATTACAACATATGTAACCCACTTCACCTGTTTGTCTTGGACAGACATTTGCATTTTGTTCCCTTGTTTCTAGATAAGAGAAAGCAGAAAACAGTTGACAGTGTGTGGAACATGACTGTAACCTTATTATGATAGAAAAATACAAGAGAACATATGACAAAATATAGTGTGTTTACTTTTCTGTCCTCCTGTGCCCTTTTTCTGGGGTGAAAAAAAATCTGATATATAAAATATATTTTAGTTGCCTACCTGCTGAGTTTACTTCAGGTAAATAATAAAATCAGATTGCTTAGCCTTTTACTTATGTGCTTTTTAGGTCTGAAAGACATCAGGGAATCTCACTGATGGAAAACTCTGTCCTTGAGATGCACTGTCTATAAAGATCAGCTGGGCTGTTAGTTAACCCACAAATTAAGTCTGATATGCTCTTACCTTGCCAAAGCAGTTTTGTTCTTACCACATTGATTGATGCAACTTTGAAAACTCATAATTAATGAGGTCTTCAGTACATGTGATATGCATGATGGAGTAACTGATCTGAAATAAATAATTTGAGATACTCCAAAATGGAAAACGTTAAAGTAATATGTTCAAATATCCATTTATATTCAACCTGTTTTCTTTAAGCATGGAATACTCATCATCTTTTTTTTTAATGTAAAAACGCCACTGCGATCAAAAGCAATGTCCTTTCTTCTTATCTAACTAGATAATGCTGACTGGGATAATTACAAATTCAGTAAAAATTTAAGGGCAATTACACCCTTCACAAGAAGCACAAGCTTTTATGAATCCTCAATAACTGCAAAATCATTGTTAAAGACCAATCTTCCACACTATCATTATTCTTAAAATGGCAAGTGTTAGACAAAAGGTCCAAAGGTAAATCTGTGCACAGCACTCAGTATTCCAGATTCTACAGAACTTTATGCTGGCAGCACAGGTATTTGCTACCCATTATTTTGTACTTGTTAGATGCCTAAGCATTATTTTAGGGGCCAGTACCAAGGTTTTGTCTAGAGTAGTTCTTTAAAAAAAATAATTCTCTGTGACAATATGGCAAATATTAAAACAAATAAAAATCAGGATATATTTCCTAGTGTCATAATCTAAATACAGAACATGTTTCTAACATCCTCTATTAAATATTGAAAACAGTTTTCACTAAAACTTAGAAAAGAAAGCAAGCAACCTCTTTTACTTAATGGAAAATTCTGTGAGATATTTTGCTTTGATTTTGTGCATACTCTCTGCACACAGCACCATTTTTTCAACTAGAAGCAATCATCTTGCTCCAGTAAAGTGTCAATTTTTAAGTTGATTATAACTCCTGAATCCTGATAAATGCTAGGTGTTACATTTTCTATAATTTTTGGAGTTTGTTGGAGTTTGCTAGCCTTAAATCTCAGTTATTATTTTTATTTATTTATTCTTTGCTATCTTCTTTGAAAGACTTTATTTTGCTTTGCATATTACCAAAACTTTTATTAGCATTGTAGTGGAAACTTTTGAAGGGTGCTGTTACCTGAAATCGTTCCACAGAAAAGATGTAATTCAAAAGTATGCTATAAGAGTTACCAATGAAAGAAGAGGCAAGGGATTCTTGATCAATTTATCTCTCTGGAATGAATAAAGATTGAAATGCTTTAAATGGACAAAAATAAGGACAAAATATTTCTCATATATTTGTGTGTGTTTGCATGTGAGCACATGCATATGATCATGCATGCATGTGCACACTTAAGGTTAAAGTCTCCTGGTGAAAGGGAGAAACTTTTCTTCAACTGGAATATTAATTCAAAATCAACAGGTAGTGAAGGAAAAAGTAATGGAGAGCAACAGCTGGAATCAGCTGATGTAAATGAGGATCAACTTCATGAAAATAAATAACTATATGCATCAAATGGCTACATGAAGTAAAAATAGAATTAAAGGCAATTTTTTTTAACAAAAAAAAAAAGTTTGATAAAAAGACTCAGCATGTTGACTCTATTTAAGCAAGATTTTCTGGATAGATAGAACTGAATAGTGAATACCCACATTTTTAACTATTCAACCACCAGTCTGTTAGAAATCAAAGGTGATATATCTATGATTAGCACAACATCGAATCTAGGTTAACAAGCCCCAGGAATGGCAGGGATCACTCCCTTGAGGGTCCGAGACTGGATCAGCTTGAAGTTCACACATAAGCATGAGGGAAAGACCACAGAATCATAGAATGGTTTGAGCTGGAAGGGATCTTTAAAGATCATCTAGTCCAACCCTCCTGAAATGAGCAGGGACACCTTCAACTGGATCAAGATGTCACCAGTGACACTGGTGACACATGCTGTTTTACCCTATCTCTTCCATAATCCAAGCCAATTAAAAAAGCAGTAATAATGGACCTATGGCCAACAAAGAAAAACACTTTCAGCCTGTCAACTTACGTTTTTAAAAGAGTCTGACTTAAGGTCTTTCTAAATCACTGAGAGGTGCAGCTACCACTGACACCCATCAATACCAGACTGGCTGAAGACAAATTTACTATAACTGTACTGTTGCCGCTTTGCTGCTTGAATTAACATAAACTTTGCTGACCAAAATACACACTGCAAGCAAAACTTTCAAGCTGATTATCTGTGAAGATTAGCAGTAGTCAAATTTTATGCAGGCAAATTCCAGCAAGAATTCCTATGTTATGCAAAATAAAGAGAAAAGCCTTATCCAATATGTCTGATCTATTCTAGTAAGCAAGGAAGTTTTAATTTTGAATATTCATAAAAGCTGCAGCGTAATACATTTTATAAGAGATTACTGAAATAAAGCTGAATACTTAATAAAATTTGAGATTCTGTCTCCTCAGAAGTATTCCATAAACTGCAAGATTAATGAAGTAATTGAATAAATTATTTGCTTGGCTTTAATAATTGCAACAATGGCTAGAGTTAGGACAAAAATTAAATCATAAAAGTAGCTTTATTTATCTACTAACCCACATTCTTCTGCAGAAAGCTGAGATTAAGGAGCAGAATGCCAGCTCTCTAAATGTTGCCATGAAAAGCAAGTGATAGAAATGGTATCCTATGCAAGTAATTTTTCTGTAAGAGCAGAGATATTTTAGAGTAGAAAAAGAATACATGACCATGTTTTTGGAAAGAGTAATAAAATTGTTGTCATGGGATTTAGTCTAAGTCTAAGGAGAAGTTCCCAGAGGTCAGCAAATAATTGAAAAGACAACCTCCCTGCCATAAAAAAAACTAACCACTTTTTGGAAGTGTTTGGTTAACGGAAATCTCTCTTTACATGTGTTACACTGTTGAAACAGCTAAAAATATTTTACTACTGTGTTTCATGTTGAAAGGAACGCAAACTAAGTACCAGACCAACCTTCTAGACAAACAGGCTTTTTTTTCTTCTTTTATGTCACTTACCAGTGAACAGTCATTTAAATACTCTATATAATTCAGATCATATCCCTTTGAAGTTTTATATGCCTTCATTTTACCCCTGGATGTTTTATTTAATAAAAAAAATTTCAAACCATAATGAGTCTAGATGACATGTTAAGATCATAAAGAAAAGAAAGAACCTGTCCTGCAATATGTGACTACATATGAAAACAGATCTTCCAGACTACCTAGAGGACCATGGTCTACCAGAGAAAACCACTGTATAGCTATGGCAAGTTTACTGATTATTTTCAATAAATACAAAGAGATAAATACCAGGAAGGTGGGAGAACTGTTTAAACAAACTTGTCAAAAGAACAAAGACATGTACCACCTTAACTAAAAATATATCAGATAACTGTAAGAAAAACATTTAAAATTGATAAAATTCAGAATGCCCTTGTGTGGTGGTTTAACCCCAGCCAGCAACTAAGCCCCACCAGCAACTAAGCCCCACGGAGGTGCTCGTTCACTCCCCCCCACAGTGGGATGGGGGAGAGAATCAGAAGAGTAACAGTGAGAAAACTCGTGGATTGAGACAAAGACAGTTTAGTAGGTAAAGCAAAAGCTGCACACCCCAGCAAAACAAAACAAGTAATTAACTCACCACTTGCCATTGGCAGGTGGGTGTTCAGCCATTTCCAGGAAATCAAGTCTCCATCACGCGTAACGGTTACTTTGGAAGACAAATGCCACCACTCTGAATGTGCCCCCCTTCCTTCGTCTTCCCCACAGCTTTATATGCTGCACATGATGCCATATGGTATGGAATACCCCTTTGGTCAGTCAGGTATAGCTGTCCTGAGTGTGTCCCCTCCCAACTTCTTGTGCACCCCCAGTCTCCTCACTGGCAGGCCAGCGTGGGAAGCTGAACAGTACTTGACTGTTTAGCAACAACCCAAAACATCCCTGTGTCATCAACACTGTTTTCAGCACAAATCCAAAACATAGCCCCATCCTAGCAACTATGAAGAAAATTAGCTCTATCCCAGCTGAAACCAGGACACCTTGGAACAGAAATATGTAGGAAGGGGGTGGGAGGGAAGTAGGTTTTTAGAAGCTTGAAGGTTTATAAATTGAATGGACTGATTGGCTGTAATCACTGATGGGGTTCTCATGAAAGATAATCGTATAAATTTGTTAGTTTGGTAGATACCGCCCTATGCTTACATTTTTGGGGTTTTTTTTGCATAGTTTTTGAGATACTTTTAATGTAGTACTGAATCTGGATTTGATTCCTCAACTGGACCCGCGATTAGTACAGTGTACAAGTAACCTGTTCTCCTCATGCTATGCAATCACAGTCCCAGATAATGAGGCACTGACATACAGTCTTTGAGGAGTACTTCCAAACTGGCCTAGAGAATATAAATTATTGTAGCTTGAAGAATGTACGGGAAAGATATCCATGAAAGTAGGACTTTTCGTGTGACACCATAACCAACACCTTTTGTTCAAATAAACTTAACTATGTCCTTTTATTTTGATGCACTTTTGCAAAGCGAAAAGACAAGTATGAACTAACTGAAATGATTGGTGGCATAATCATAGAGCTGAATTACAGTCTGTTTTTCTTAGACTAAATTGAACAGATGCCACATACATTACAGAGTAGATTTTAGTAAAATGAGGTGTCTAATTAGTTCACTGCTAATAGTACCTACTTTATAGAAAATATAAAATATCTGAATTAGGGATCCCTAGGAAGCCATTAATTTTTATATAAAAATGTAATTCATTCCCAGGCTACTTGTATATGAACCAAACTGTGCCAGGCTGGAAGAATAAGGCACCCATCGTGCCCGTGGCAACATCATAAATAAGTCTTTCAGACATCTCAGGTTACAACAAAAGTTGTAATATGCACTGCCAAGTAGTTAAGGCACTAAATTTTTCACAGACATGTGGCAATAGTTTTTTAGATTCTGTACACCAGCTTTTAAAACAAGCCAATGTTACTGATGATGGATGAAGTTAGGCAAGCAGAAGAGGTAAGTATGTTTAATCTTGAGCAGAAAAAGTGCTGATGAAATGTGTAAGATACATATATTCTAAAAGTCATGGTCCTACACTGTCTTGTGTGCTTAACTTTTAACTGTCCAAATGTCAGGGATTAAATGTTGGTGTTCTCCACCAACAGATGACCCACAGCAAGTTTCTCAAATGTGAGGTAGCTGATTACAAGTTTAGTAGTCTACTCTGCAAGGAAAAAACTGAAGATCTTGAGTCAGAGATGTATTTTCTTATTTTAGTCCATGAGATGAAACCTGTTCTGTACTCACAAACAGGATTTCCTGGAGTTCTGTCAAGACAGTGGTGTGGCTTTGCAACAAAGGTCATCTCCCTCCACTCTGTACTCATTAGGCCATATCTAGTGGTCCAATTTTGGGCCCACCAGTACAAGAAAAACATCAATAAACCAGAGTGAACTCTGCAGAGGGCCATCGAGATGGTCAGGGTTGAAGCATTGGCCCTGTGAGGAGAGTCTGGAGGACCACGGCCAATTCAGCCTAGAGAAGGTTATGAGTAGAAAAAGGTCAAGCTCTTGTATGTATCACATCATGAGAGTTACACAACATATTCAAGATTGGATCTAGCAATTGAAAAGAAACTGAGAAAACTTCTTTTTGTGCATGCCTGAAAATCACAGGAAAAGCAATAAATTACTGAAGTATTTTAAAATTTTCCCCTTTTCCAAAGAGTTTAATGTTCCTTTTCTATAATGAATGGATGATATCAGACTCATTTTTAGTTCTCTTGTTTTAGGCACACATTGAGGACTTATTTTCGCCCATTTTGGAAGGATCCAGCTTTATTCCAAATTTGATTGTTTTATCAATTTGTATTCAATTTAATTAATTTCAATTATATAGTTCAGTAATAAATGACAATTGAAAACATAAAGGATGGACAAAATCGTTTACTGCATTTTGTCAGGCTATTCTCTGCTAAGTGCACCTTGTCATAGTTTTTGTTTTGATACAAATGAATTTGTTTAAAAAAATCACTGAAGTAGTATAAACCCCTACTGTGGACACATGATGTTTAAAATGATATTAAATTTTTGACCCTTTCTGTCCCAGACATATGTAGAGAAGTAGTAACCATTTTATAAAGATGCAGTTAAAATGGTGGAATTTTGTTGATGAACAAAAAGAGAGATGCAAATATGCTATTTATCCTTAACTATACTTGCATTAATTTCAGTAGAAGAGGAAGCAGATTACGTAATAGAAGCAGTCTGCTACTCAGTTTAGTTTAGTTCAAAACTAAAGCTTAATTTTTTTTTTTAACTTTCTGCTCATCACAGTAAGTTTCTCCTGTGTTTCGTCAAAGTTTAGGTCAGGAATCCATTATTTATATGGATCATCTGGTGAAAATTCAATTATTGAAATAAAAACAACTAGTAAGAGAAACATGTCATAAAGATCAGTTTGGGAGAGAAAGGGAAATAAAGCCAATACCAACTAAAACTGAAATAAAAATGCAAAACTTCAGTAGAAGGACTGTGGATTTTATACTAAGTGCACCCTTAAAGTCTCTCTTATGGTTCCATTTCGCCTGAAAGGGACATATTTCGTGCACTCAAGGCTGCTTTAAAATGCACACCAAAGTACATAAGGACTATCAGAAAATTATCTTCAGAGATACACTCCTAATCAAAATGAAAATCTTAATGCATGTGAACTCTCACTCACTCTCCCTGAAGTCAATAGGGTTACTCCTGTGTTTAAAACCATACATAAGCCTCTGTACTGTATTGATCCTAGGTTTTATTTTCTGGGGCATCACAAATGAATGACAAAGACTGAGCTATAACCACAGCACTGATGATTTTATTTGACCCACCGTATTTACAGGATTCAGCCATGACACAACTTAGTGTTCCTTCTAATTATCATAAACTTGTAAGCTGTTTTTTTGCTAAACTGGTCTTTATATGAAAGACAGTATAGAAATAACAATGCAGGCAAACATGATGTACTAAAATGAATGCAAAGCTGTCCTCATGATTTCAAGGCTTCTCTGACAACTGACCAGTCCCAGGAATGAAGTGGGGAAGGACTGTTTCCTTTACAGTACTCTTCAAGCAATACTGGCCTCTGAGCAACCACGGCTCCTCAGCAGACTTAGCTCAGTAACACTGTTGTGCAGTCTTACAGGGGAGGCTCATGTTAGACAGATGGAAACTAGATTTCCTAATCCTTATACAAAAGAATTCGCTGCCACCCAGGCCCAAACTTTAAGACTTATTTACACAGCCCTTGATAAAGTCCAAGGAGTAGTAAAAGACTAGGAAGAACTCACAGTGTTGTGAAAGCTTAAGAGCAAGGACACAAAAATGCATTAAGAACCACATCTTTCAAAAAAAGAGATATGCAAATGCTATTAGCATTCTGTACTTCAAAGGACACTTCTTCCATTTGTCTTTCCAACCTTTTAAGCAGTAATATCAGCTCATACATTTACTTGTGAAACTGTTGTTTTCTCATATATACAAACTTTGATTTATGTCATTACATATATTTCTAGTCCCACTGTGATTATTATGCAAGTAAAGATAAAGTCTTAGACCAAGGCATGAAGGATGCTAACAAACATGTATCCAATAACCTTTTTCATCTAATATACTTTTTCAAAGAAAACTGAGAACATTATTAGGCTGATCTCTTATCAGCTGCTGATAAGACCTGACCTTCTGTCAACTGTGGAAACAGGATTATAAAGATCTTAACAGGAAGCCTATGAGGCACTGTTATTATGCCTGAAATCACACAGGGGAGAAATAGATGTAAGAGGCAGTTTTCTGTCTAGGTTTGGATGCTTGCAAAGTTCAGTGTGTCTTAGATCAGAAGAAAAATGCCATCCCTTTCCCCAAGATCAGACAAAAAGTTACACTACAGAGGAAGAAATTTTTATATGCCATAACATTCTTCTCCCTAACCCAGTACATGCATCCAAGCTCCCTGGTCAACTTTCTAGGTAGAAACAAATGTATGTGCTATAAACAAATAGAACTACTGCTACTACTACTATTATTAGTGTTGCTGTTGCTGCTGTTGTTGTTGTCGTTGTTGTTGTTGTTGTTGTTATTATTATTA
>NW_010553826.1:0-61453 GCF_000687285.1 Phaethon lepturus | reverse complement strand
CAGGTGCGGCTTAGGGTGGCTGTGGGAGTTCTTGCGTCGTTTGGGAGAAAAGTCAAAATCTCTGAGTTGGACACTTCAGCTTCTTCGCTGCAAAAGCAGCTGGTGTGAGGCTGCATTAGGCATATGGGTGTTATCCAGCCAGCATATCAAATATGAAGCAATACAGTATTTCTGCCCAAAAGAAATGGTCAGGTTCTGTTCTTCATGGATATTTTTTTCACCTTCCAGATACTGGTGGATACTGCTGCAGAGAAGAAAGGCAAATCCAATGCCATGGAAGAAAGACCGAAAGTGTAAGCATCTAGGGCCAGCCCTGGTATGGCACTGAAGTGTAGGGAGTCAAAGCATTTCTAGCAGCAGCAGCAGACGAGCGTCTCTGAGCAAGTGTCGGAGTGTCTTGGCAACAGTACAAGATGTCTGCAACTTTCCTTCGCTTATGCAGAAAACGCGTCATGTAGGCAGTGCAGTGGTGCGTGAACACAGCAGTGTAGGCTTGGTTTTGAAATATTTGCATTGAAAGCAACGGCGTGTTTGGTCGGTGTAGGGAGACTGAAAATTTTGTGACAGAGGCTATGGCATTTCTCTCTCTGGCCATTAATTGGTTGTTACAAGCCTGCAGTGCAGTCATCCCCCCACCCCTTCCTCTCCTTCAAAAATTCTTTATTCTCATAGTAATACTAGTTTTAAGTGGTGTAGAACATGAACTAGTTTCTTTGGTAACCAAGTCGGTTACACACCCACACAAAGTTAGAATCTGCTAGGTGCAGACATTTTCCCTTTTAGAAAAGATGTGGGTTTTGAAAACCACAGCAGTAGGGCAGCAGTGTATGTTCTCAGGGAGTAATTCCAGAAAAAGTTCCATATACCATATGCAGATTTATATCTAAGTCCTGATCTTTTGTTTATGCACACATATGGAACTTGAATATATTACCTATATATTGATTTCTCCAGCGACTTCAGGATTATATACTTCTTTCTCATCCCACTATTTCATTCTTCCTGCTTTTCCCCCCATTCCTCCCCACTGGTAGAGAATAGGTGGCTGTGAAAGAGAACACAGTAGGAATACAGCACAGGTGAATAAGCTTGCAAATACATGCTGCATTACTTCTTACTTTATTTGGTGTAAGTAAAAATTTGCACTGTTCCTTAATCTGTCCCCTGAAATTATAGAGATGAACTGCAGTGGCTTTTGTAGATAGCTTCTTTTTAGGGATTTAAATATAAAAGTGGCCTTTGTGTTCTTGGTAGGTTTTTTGAAGCAAATAGATACATGCAGGATTAAAATTAATTTGTGAATATGAATTGTAACAATTAATATGACTAATAATCCCTGTCATATTGTCTTGATCACGATCAGTAGCTTAGTCTATAGCAGAACCAGAAGCTTGGAGACTTCTGTTGCACTTTCTGTAGTGACATGTCAAATCCCCACAAAATTAAAACATGTAAATTTTTAAACATTCTTCCCTTGTTCCTGTATATGAGGCAAGATGGCAGTAGTACCTGAGAACTGAAAGGTAGCCATAAACAGAGGCTGAGCCTGACAAGGCCATTTCACTGTTCTTGTCTGAATGAAGCGTTAAAAAGGAAACAAACAATAAATAGGGAAGTGTGAATTAGAAGGGTTTGCTGTCTTTCCTGTTCTGAATCATCAGTCATAAAACAGAATAGTAGGTATGTTTTTAGTTAAATATGTTTTTTATGCTAATGCGTTGCTTTTTAACTGCAGTTTCTCTGGAGTGGGAAAAGCCTGACACAAATACAGAGAGCACCTGAAAGTACTCTTATGCAGTACTTGTTATTTCATAACATCCCTTCCTGCGCTACAACAAAGTACATAACATGCTGTGCAATTCTGCACTAGAGAGCTGGAAAGGTTGTATTTCCTAGTTTACAGGAGCCTGATGAAGATTGAGCTGGGTGATGTGCAGTAAGCACTTTTTATAGACCTGCATAGTTAAAATTTAATCCATTATAAATAAAAAGTAGTGAAAACATTTGTTGGAAGAAAAGCCTGACTTGAAGAAAACAGACTCTTATTGCCATCCTCTTCTGGGTCACTTAGGTCATCCTGTGGCCACATCACTTTCTTAAGCTTCCAGGGAACATTTCCCTCTGGACTTCTGCACATTCTGCTGTCTCCTCCTGGTGCCAGACACAATCCTTTCTACAGCATCTTTTTCAGGGGGTTCCTGTCTCTCATTGCCATAGAGACAGCGTGTACCTATTAGAGGCACCGCAGAGATGTGCTCACTGGAACCCAGGGATGGCTGGAGACAGCAGACCACGAGCAGACCTGTAGGCTTAAGGTGCTGTGGAGAAGATTTTGCAGCCAGGTCCTGAGCTGTGTAGCTGTTTCAGTACAGAAGGGCAACAGGCTCCAGAAATCCCCAGCAGGTGAAATGAGATCATGGGGTGCAGCCAAAAGGCTTAAGGAACTTATTCCTAATGTCCTGGGTTATCTGAACCATGGCCTAACACTATTTCTGTTAAAGATGATGCATAGCATTATTTCATATTCTCAGTAATAACCAAAATGCTGCGTAGAGTAGGAAGGCTGGACTTGTAATACAAGAGCTAAGCAAGGACTCACATCAGCCTTGTTTCCCCCTCTGGCCCAATGTTTCTGTGTGGTCCTGACCAAATTGTCTTCTTCTGTTTCTTCTCTTCAGAATACGGGTGTTATTTTCTTTTCCTCCTTTGTAGGGTAAGTGGGAGCCTATGGCCGTCATCCAGCCAATCCGCATGCACATACACACTGTGCAGTCACTTCCACATGTGCTCCAGAGCAGGTCTATTGCACCCCCTGAGCAATTCAGCAAGCTTGAGCACCTTTGGTGCCCTGCCATGGGCATGTAGTCACCTGCATCCACTTTGGAGAGGCAGGCTCCAAGGCAAGGTGCCTCAAAGCACAGTCTGTCACCAGGTATCCTAAGTCCTGCTTGTAGTAAGCAATGTTGGCACTTTGGGTCTAAACTGCAGCTGGAGTAACAGGAGTGTAGGTGCAAATTTTTTTTTTTTTTTTTACTGGGTGTAAGCCTGTGCGAAGTCACAAACTTGAAGTAGCACCACTATTTTCACAGGAGTGTATATGGTTACGCTTATGGTGAGCAGCAGCTATAGGGCAGAATGTTGTTTCTGCTGAGCTGGTGCATGCCCTCTCCCATGCTTGCAGGTGAGAGTAGTGGGAAAGAAACGGGGAGCAGAGAGAATCATGCCCCCCCTCCCCCAGCTGGCCACTGCACTGGGCAACACACCGCATCAGGGGCAGACCTGAAACACGTGGCATTTCTACATGCAGGCGCCTGGTGCAAAGACCCTTGGTCCTGTGCTGGCCAAGCGGTGTCCCCAGGTGGTAAGACAAGGTTAACAAACATGCATTCAGGCTAATAAAGCTTGACTCTCAATGGGGCTAATTAGCTTCTGTACAGCAGCGTGGCAAAATGAGTGGCCGCTCTGCAGCTAGATCACTGAGCACAGTACCATGCAGAGCAGCTCTGCTTTTCTTGTCTGCTGGGGAGAATCTTCTACTCGTGCAGCCGTGGTGAAGCCACAAGGACAAGGGATGCAGCTGCCAGTAAGGAGTCGAGGTACAAAGGTGGTATCCATCACTACTCTTGTTTCTGTAATGATAGCTAAAAATAGCAAAGGCCATCTTTACAGATACAGTTTCGTATTGATATTCTAGCACTTCCAGCCTGTTAGCGCCATATTCCTGCTTTTTCTTCTTTTCTCTGTCTCTTCACAAAATATGTCTTAGTCCACAGCAGCCCTTAAAAATGTGTAAGAATATGTTAGCATGTGGGCTGCAGTATAAGCACTACTGTTATTGACTGTGAAGAGAAACCAGCTTGTAAGAAAACTTGGTGTTAGCTGTACAAAGAAGCTCAAGAGAACCAGTGCCTACAAGGTGAACGAGTATGCAAACTGTTGAGGGATGTCTGTGGAGGGAATAGGTTGCCCAAAAAAGGAGGTGATGGGGGACAGTTTCCCAGTTTTTATGCTCTCAGCCTTCCATTGTGAATTAGCAACTGAAACTCATCATATGGCCCTCATTTAGAAAAGCTCGAGTGTGAGCATTTATTACTTTTGGGTTTGTGTGTATGTGCTTACATTTGCTTATTTACTCAAGCCACAGCCGTTGTCCCCACCTTGAAGGGATGGAGGACGTGGCTCAGCTACCAGCAGTATGTGGAAATCCTCTGTGCATCTGGTCCCTGGGTCAGGCCCGGGTTTCCTTTTATCTGGAGTCTCTTAGTGTTGAGGTTGCCAAACAACACCAGCCCTGAAGTAAAAGAGCCTAGTGTTGCAGTGGCCTTATAAGAGCTTTACATTGCTTTCATCGAAACTCGGATTAAGCGCATAATAATGGCCTTCGTGTGCTGCAAATACATTAACACACTTCTCTGAGACAGACCCTGCATCCATTACGCTGGTTCCTGTGGCACACAGGAATTATTGCCTACCAGAGAAGTGTTAAGTGAAATGTCGCCAGGGGATTATCACCTCCCTTTCCTGCATGGTTTTGCTAAACTGAGCAGGAGAAGAGGAGCTCCCACCGCCCTGCTAGGAAGCTCCCACCGCCCCTGCCTTGAGGCAGAACCCTGGTTTGTGCTTTGCTTTTAAGGGTTTTTTTCAATAAGGAGGGAAGAAACATTGTTTTGCTATATGTTTTTCTGGTATGATGAACTGGCCTTCCAACACTTCTAGCTGCCTTTGTGGGAAACATGGCATAGCCCAGGAAGATTCACCTAATGTGATGCTCTCCCTCTCCCCATTTCCCCGCATGCTCAAACACGTCTCCAATGGGGTTTTACTGTCCGTACATTGCTTACAAGAACCAACTGTAAGTTTAGTCCCTTGTACCTTTTGAGATCATAGTATTCCTTGTCTGCCAGCCTTTGCTGCCAGCATAAGCAAAGGTTTTTTGACCTTAGTGTCTTTTTCTTACCCTGGTCACTCTCATCTTCCCTAAGATTAATGTGCTGTACTGTGAACTCAGGTTGTTATTCGCTGTGATTATTGCCTAATTGTGATTTACGCAAAGTGGTGTCACCTCAGACGAGGTGTGTACACATGCAGTTGATGACAAGATGAAAATTGCTTGACATGTTGATATTTTATGATGTTAGACGGGTACATCCTGGAATGTATTTCACTCGTGTAATGCTGTAGTAGCAGGCGATCATAAGACTTTTTCTACAGCCTGGGACAAAGATACATGGATTTAGGCAGCGATAGATTAAAAACTAATTGTGGTGCAGTGCTGATGCCAGTTTAAAAAGTTAGATGTTGAAACAGCATTTGAGGTTTTCAAGCCTCTGTCGTAGGAGTCCTATCTGGGCCAAGCTGAAGGGCTCACCTCCTCTTTGTTTTGCATTTTCCCACGTGCTCCCAAACACACAAGGCACCTGCAGTACAGAAGCAAAGGCGCAACCGCTGCCCTATGGCGCGGGGCTGGGGAGGGGGCTGCAAGCAGCTGCACCGCTCATGCCTGCCAAATGTGGTCCCTCTTCTTGCCCCGAGAAGGTATTACCTAATCTTTGTGAGAAAAATAGGAATCATAAGCAGGCAAACAGAAGGGAGGGAGGTGGGGAAAGCAAGGATAACACCATTTCCCACTGTAGCGTGACTGTATCTCGGGGTCCATTCCATCGCAGCCTTTCCTCCTCCCTGCCTTGACCCTCCTGCCTGCTCTCCAGGCAGCTTGCGTGGGAACTGGAGTGAGGTGAGGGAGGTGCTCTGGGAGCGAACTGAAAACCAAGAAGTATGTGGAGCAAAACACAAGAGCTTGGGAAGAGGCACCAGGTGTAGGGACACAAACGGGCAGATGTCCTGGGGTAGGCTGGCAGCTGAAGGTGACTTTCAAGCAGAGCACATACAGTCCTCGATCTAGACCTTTCCAGAATTGTGGCTGGGCGTATTTTACTGAGGAAATTTGAGGATATTTAAGTTGGTGATGTGGACAAAGCAGTGACGGTGGCGGCTGCAGAAAAAGCCGGTATCACCGAGGTGGCAAGGGAGTGATGCGTGGGACCCTCGTTGCTGAGGGTACAGCTGGGGAGTTTGAACGTAGCACCCGTAAGGTGGAGGAAATCGCCTGCTTGTCGAGCCACAGAACCAACACCTACAAAATTTTGGCTTCTTGTAAGGCCTCCTGTGAGAGACTTTTTATTTTCTGTGACTCAGCTTCCATAACCGCTAAACAGAAAAACGGTGTATTTGTCAATGTCATCAGTGCTGGAAAATTGCTGTGAGGTCTTTGGACGGACAGTACCATGAAAAGCACTTTAGTCCAAGCATGATCGTAAAAACAGTTAGCCTGGTATTTTACCATTTATGTTTTAAAACACATATTCTTAATACCATGTTCTGCAGAATGAGCTAGTATTGCTGTTCATTTAAAAGTGACTTGCAATGTCTTTTCTGGTTTTGTGATTTAAAAAATGCCAACTTTGTTTTGCTTGTTGGCTCCTTTTTAAAAAAAGGAATAATATGTCTTTTTTTTTTTTTAAATTCATGTTTGGAAGATGTAAGATTAGAGCTGGATGAAAATTGGAGAGTTTTTCCCTAATGTTAACTTTTATCCAACCAAGAAAAAATGTTAAATTATCAAAATCAGAAAAAAAATTCTGATAGGGAAATAGTGAAATAGGCATATAAGCCAGTTTCTGAATTACATTTTTTTAAAGATTTTGTAGTCTATTGAAAATGTTAATGTCATTATTTTGCCCCAATTGGAGCCAAATGTAGGTCTTGCAAGAAGTGGGAGAAGGCTATTTTGTAACAGGGGAGATTGTTCAGGAAAACTAGCCCAACCAAAGGTGGGGCATGGAGCTATAGCTCACAGTAGGGAAATGTACCATTCCAGTGAAATCCATCCGAACTGCTTCAAAACATAAGCGTTTTGTGTCAAAATAATATATTTACATCTGAATGGGACTAGCTAAAACAAGAGACTTTTTAAAGTTTTTGTGGTTAGTGAAGAGAAAAAATAACATCAGAGATCCCCTTTCCCACCAGTACTTTATTATGTGAAATTTGCACTATCTATCTGCTGAAAAATTTTTCCAACATAAAGTTTCTAGTCCAATTCTACATAGGATGAATCCACAACACAGTGGGTGTAGTGACTGGCTCAAGCCCTCCCATACTTTAACGTGTTTGTTAGTTGCTACTGAGATGAAGCGTGTTCTAAAATGTTACCTATCTCATAACAGGGAAGGATAATGTTATGAGAAGCATTTTGCTAAATTAGTAACTTTGTGTTTCAGTGAGAAGTATTTTAATGTTATCTTACTCTTTCTATAATTTGTTTGGATTTAATATGGGCTGCACAATACAACGCTCAAGCTAGGCATATACAACAAGATGTGAGAGTTCAGACTCAAACGTATGTGATATATTTCTAAATTCAAGAGAATTCTGTTAAACTTAAGAATTTAGCCACCTGATATGATAAAACACACTAAAAAATATCTGAATTCTAATTTTACCTACATGTCGTTCCTGAAAAAAACAGAAGGAAAAAGTGATATGACATATAGAGTACACCTGTAATGATTTCATTTGCTGCTGAGTCATCCATAAGCCAGATGATAACTAGCCAACCCTTTTGTCAACAGAGCACTATTAAATTTATCATTTAAGTTGGTAGGTAAACAAGAGAATTAATGAACCAGAGACAAGTTGGTCATGATGGACAGGGAATATAGGGATTTTGCATTGCCTTCTCCCTTGTTCATCCTTTCATACCTGTGCTGTTTTGATTTGGCACCAATTTTACTCCTGTTTTACACTTGTTTTGCAGTGGACTAAATAATTACATGAAGATGAAGACAATTGCGAATCAGGCTTGACATATTTCACAGAGCAAATTGCAGGAACCGTAGTTAGTGCTCCTTAGGTGCTTGCCCTGGTTTTGCAAGTCACTTGCTATGTGACCTTGGACAATTAACCTTTCTGTGTTTCTGTTTATCTAACTGTACTACCTCCCAGGGTGTTATTAAGTTTAATTTATCAATCACTCAATATGCTCTTGTAAAATATTTTGAAATGTCTTCTGAAATAGACAAAGGTAAGTGCAGAATAGTATTTGGAAGGATAATTCACCTATTAAACTTGCTTTGCAGCAACTTCGATTTTTTAGGTTTTATCAACAGAATTTGATCCAAAATACTTAGCAAGTAAAGATGGAGAAAACCAGGAGAAGGTTACCAAGTTTATGGATATTTAAAAAGATGAAAAATTTCAAGAAGTGGTTAATGGGTCGCTTTAGGCATGATGTGACACTGAATCTGTCAAACAAGCTTAAATAAATTAATACTTGCATTAATTTATATTACTCAGCAAACTATTCTCAACATTTTTAGTTTGCAAAGCCAACCATGAAAAGGCAGGAAGGTTTTAAAAAGCGATCTGTAAATAAAGCTAGTCAGAAAAGACAATTTCCAGTTTTCCTTCTTATCTTTTAAGTGAAAGTTCCAGTCGCCTCAGAGAGAAGCTGGGCTCAGACAATGTACTTGTGTGAGTTTAAAATTGCAAGTCGGTACTTGAAATAGGCAGAAAAGCTTTTGTTTTGCCAGAAATTTCTTCTTGGATGTAGGAAATCGCCTTCATAGGATCGAATTTTCTAATGAAGATGATTATTTTTGGTCAGAAAAAATCCAGTCTAGACTACTCCGTAAAAAATAATGAACTAATTTCATCCATCGGAGACTATCCTTTGCTCTCATCACACCAGTGCAAACTCCGTAAAAAATAATGAACTAATTTCATCCATTGGAGACTATCCTTTGCTCTCCTCACACCAGTGCAAAGTGGGAGGGTTTTGCAATGGCTGCTTCACGGTTTACACCAGAGGAGGTGAGAGCAGCTGGAAAACAACCCCCAAACTCACAGGTGCCAAGGGAAGGTGCAGCAGAAAATAGAGCCATGACAAATGTTTTAAGCAAGGTATGGGTGTAAATGCCAATTTTTCTGTTGACAGGAAGAGTCCCTCAGCATTGGTGGGGAGGAAAAGAGCAGAGCCCGTTGCAGATAGCCTGTTGGACATGTTATGTTGTAAGCAGGTAACAAGGAAGGAGAAATGGATATGTAGCCATCAGGGAGGGTGGCTGCAGAAGTTGAAGGAACTAATATTTTATAATGAAGAAAGGTTTGGAGATGTATGTATTGTATATAAAATGACTCAAGACATGATGTTAAGACTGCATATTGTTTCACTTAGAAATCAATCCTGCATGCTAAATAGATGTGGTAACATAATTTATTTCCTGATTAACAGGGCATTTCTCCCTCTTCTGAAGGCACAGCACTGAAAAAAAAAAAAAGTCCCTTATTTTGCTTATTGCAATGTATATTCTAGGATTTGGACAACTTACTTCTCCACCAGGGAGAATAGCTGGGAGCCCAGCTCGATGCCAGGCTCAGGCTGCTGACTTAGCTTTTCTTCAGTGAGCACTGCAGCCCTTTTGCCTCCTACTCCCATCCCGAGCTGCAAACTAAGAAGTTTTTTTGTTCCTGCCAGCTGTAAAGAAAGCAAGCAATTGAGAGAGTATCATACCTATGCTAAAATACTTGGGAAGGGCTGGCATATTATGGGATAGGAGGGTCATAACAGTGCGTAGATATAAGAGGATAATTAAATTGATGTGAGAGTGATTTTTGCAGTTTGCTCATTCTTAAGCTGAAGGCACATCTTTATCTTTACATCTGTTCTGGAAACATCGTGGTTTATTTGTCTTTAGCAGGAGCTTAATTTTGCCTCACTTCAAGTGAATCTTTTTAAGCCCAGCAGATGAATATCTGATTCTCCACTGCCTCGTGCTCTGAGTAGGCACTCAAGTTTGTGGAAAGCACCCCTCTGTGCTGCCAGATCTGACCCTGCAGTTCACCTTTGTGGCAGCATTTCTGGCTGGAGTATGGGCACCACCTTGTTTTTTGTTCTGCGTGGCAAAGGAGGCTCAGACCAGGGGACAGGAGTCACAGTTACATTGCTGCTGTGTCCTCAGTATGGCATATCTTTATGTTTTTCACCTTTTTCCTCTAAGCTGGGTGAAAAGTCGTTCAGCTGTATGTGAACTTCTGTTCAACCATCACTAAGTCTGGTTTAGGGGGTACAAGTTAAGGTCTCTCATGCTTTCTTTGGGGGTGCAAGCTTATTAGGGACAGGCACTGATAAAGAGATTCGACTGTCCTTACAAGTTAGAAGCTTCTGAGTGTTGTTGCTACTGGGCTGCCCCATTCACCTTCTCAGTGCACCTGGTATTATCATACCTAGGTGACTGATTATCATATCCTGAGAGATTAGCGTATCTTGAGTGGATGAACACTGGCCATTTCTTTTTTTATATGTCTGTTCAGTATAGGAGATAGCAGAGGCCTGAATTTCCACTGAACTTATGCACTTTTACCTCTATTAGCAGACTCAGAATGAGATAACTTTGCTGGTAGAGCGATGCTGTCCAGGAGCACAGCGTCACCCTGCCCTCGCTAAGTGGCTTGCGAGTTAAATCCTAAGTTCCAGGATCCCTTACACAGGGCTAATAATGCTAGCACGGGGAAGTCGCTCCCTTGCTGGCTAACGCTCCACTTTCTATTCAGGACTGGGCTCATCATTATGGCAGGTTTTTTATCAGCCAAGAAGTTGTAGGAAGCGAAATCCTTTGGAAAACAAAAATTATTCATCAATAGTTTATACATCAGTTGTTGAATAAATTATTTGTGAGCATCACTGCACTGCTCTGTGTGGAAGAGTTATAAGCCCCTGGCTTTGCTTACTAAGTCCTGGCCAAGCTTTCCTTGGTCATTTCCACTCTTGCTGGCATTTCCTTTTTCCATTGCTTTATTCATAAGGTGGTGATTTTTATCACTCTCTGCTCAGTAATAATGTGGTTCCTATCCTTTCTGCAAGAAGAAATTTCTTATTCTTTTTATTACGTATAATCATTCTTTCCTTAATTTATAGCATGTCATGTATTATTCAGTGACATCTCTTGGCTCTGATTACAGGTTCTATATAATCTTACACACTTCAAAAATGATTGTTTAAATTACAATAAAATAATATCCAGCTCATTTATCTGGTGAATTTGTCTTTCATTTGCAGTTATCGAGGCCAATGTTTTATACAAAAGAACTTTCTTCAGGAGCCTTGCAGAGAGGTGGAGCTAATGTGCTGGGATTCCCTGAGAAAAAGAAAGAAACAGCCCTGGGGAGCACTATCCGCCTTGAGGAAAAGATGTTGAGGTTTAGAGAGAAATGGCACAGTGTCTGTAAATCACTGGAGGCCTGAACCAAGAGTGCATTGAAGATCACAGAATCATTAAGGTTGGAAAAGACCTTTAAGATCATCAAGTCCAACCATCAACCCAGGATAGTGGGAGCAATGTCAACTGATTGTAGTCTCAGCAAGTTTTTAAATTCTTCCGAAGGTAGAAAACTGAATAAAGCTTTCTTGTCCTCCTCACCACCTACAGACAGACTCAGAGCTCATCTTAATGGACATGTGAACACTGGAACCCTTGTGCCTCCATCCCCCTGCTCACCTCTGGTGGTCTGAACCAGCAAGAGCCAAGTGTGGTTTAGTTTGATTTGAGATGGGAAGAAGACTCATACAAGAGGTAGGGTCAGTGGAAGGGACCTGTTTTTAGGAAATGCAGAAATGAGGAGGGGCTTGAAAAGCTGCTCCTTCTCGACCCTGATGAAACTAATTTTCACACTGTTTCTCAAGATCACTGCAATCATCTGTGGTGTGGTATTTTCCCATCAGTCCAGATACAAATTGCTTCTGTTAATAGTTAAGTACTGTGGTAGTGTTATGCAAACCCTGTTGGAAATTTGGCTTCTGTTGCTTTTAGCAGTGGACACACACACAGAAGACAGCATACCTTCTCCTTTTAACTGCTAGTTTCACACAGAAGTTTTTGGTCCTTCTATTTACCCTTTTCCTATGTATTTAGGATATACAAGGTCCTTTCCTTGATCCCAGCTACCTCTCTGTGTGCGAGAGAGAGAATTTCCTGTTGTGGTCTTGAACAACAAACCACGGTGCTTGAACAACAAATTGCACCAGGGCTGAACTCTGAAAGAAAGTTAGTAGAAGTATCGAGGCTTTTCCCTTGCTTGGAGGAGACCCACTGACTCAAGGGAGGAGACCTCTGAGTGGGTTTTCAGAGTGCTGTTAGGACTGAGTGCAGCTGATGGAAGTTAGGGGTCTAATCTGCCTACCCCTTCAGCCCTCTGGTCCTTATGAAATAATGCAAGAAGTCCTTATGAACTCACCTTATTTCCCAGAAAGATCTATTTTTTCTCGCTCCTTCAGCCTGTCTCCACTTCAGAAGAGGCTGCTGGATGCTCCTGTAACTGGTTCAGCTCCTCTGGCCACCTCTATGTTTGGCAGGAGCCATTTCACAGGGAAATCACTCCTGCACGCCTCAGCCCACCTCCCAACAAGCTCCAAGTCCAGATGCCTTGAACGGAACACAAATCCTGCCCAGGAATTTGTTTCGTCTAACTTCATCTTCTCAAGCTAGTGGTACATCTAGGTCCCGACCCACTGGGCAGGCCAAACTGATATAAAGATTTTATATCTTGGGCCAATTTCTAACCCATAAAGTAAAAGCAGAATGGCACATACCAAGGAGTGGGCACGTTTCTTCCAGGGTTACTTCAATCTACTACAAAGATACTGCTGCCATGTGATTTCTGGCCTGATGTCCAGATTTCAACTTCAGCTTTCTTACTTTTGAGGGAGAGGGAAGATGCTGGGTATCAATGCCTTTTCTGAGCCTCTTAGCGTATCCTTTTTGGACCTTTGGGTTAGGTACAGGGCCAGCTGCAGTGGGTGCCTCTTCCCCAGCTAGCTTTCCCAGGATGGCACAGAAACCATTTCTAACTTGAGATCAGTTCCTATTAGCAAAACTGCCCACTGGAAGCTTTGATTTACACTCCCAACGCCAGGAAAAATAACACGTTTCTTACCTTCCTCACACCTACAAGCTCTTTTATCAAATAAAAACAAGGGAGGTTTTTTTTTTTGTCGTTGCTTTTTGTTGAAGATTCCTGACTGAAAACCCGCAGTACCCACTCTTCTTTCTGGTTAGGATCCAACACTGCAGAAACTCATTTTCACTATAGTTCAGCTGAAAATTTTTAAGGACTGCAGACAGGAATTGGAGCAGTCTCTGGGTGCTGATTCTTGTCAGGTTTATAGATGTATTCCTAAGCAAGTTGTTTCTGTTCTCTGCAGGATGTTGCTTCTATCTCTACAGGCTAGGTTATGTAAAAATATAATGGCAGAAGCGTGCCTTAACCTGGCAAAAACTGGGAATCTTGATTGTTCAGTGAAATGCTGCCTTTTCAATCAATCCTTCTCCCTAATTAGTGCTGCATGGTGGAGCTGATCTTTTAATAATAAAGAAAAAAAAGAAAGGAGTAATTTGGTTGATGATTGATGGGAGAAAACCTGATTACACTATTAAAAGTACCAATCAGCTGCCTCCAGAGGGGGTTTAATAAAAACCATATTTGACAAAAATAATGAGATTTTTCAATATGAATCTCTTGAGTGGCTCCCCCATGTAGGCATTATGTCTAACGTAGTCTGGTGTGACTTGAGGGGGGAGGCTGCTCCCACCAGCTTTACTTCATGCTAGGAAGTGTTACTGTGGATCTCAGCAGGCTGTACTGGAAAAAAATGCATTTCACTGGGGTAATCTGAGTGTGCAAAAGAACAGAGTGGGCCAAGTCAGCCATGAGATGTGGTTTTACAACACTAGGAAAGAACACAAAGCTGAGTTGATACACCTTAATACAAAGACTGATGGTGACTAATAATTGCTTTTTGGTCTGACACTGTTCTTTTTATCCTCAGTTCCATTTTGAGGATTGGTACTAACCAGTCTGAAATTGTGGGCCTAAAATGTTTTTCTAGCTTGATGTGGGAAGTATTTTCTTGGTTAAAATTCTCTCACTTTACTGCAATATTAACTCAAGCAAATAGTGTGAAGGGATATGGTCTTTTGCTACTGACCTGCATTTGAGGAAATAGAGCTAATAAAACTCAGGCACTTATATCCCACAGGTCTCGGCATGGAAATACACAAGAAGCCAGAAAAAGAAATTCCTTTCATCTAGTAGAAGAAAGCAAGAAAAATCAGAAAGGCTTCTCTTAGGTGGTTAGATTGCTTCAGTCTTACAATGTGTTAGGAAACACAACATTGTTAAAAGTACTCTACAAAGGTGTGAGCTTATGCTCTCTTGTAGCTTCTTCTAGCATAACCTCCCTTATTAGGAGGTATTAGAGGTTCCCTGAAAGACCCCAGACGAAGCCTGTGAAGTCTCTTAGCCAGCTTTCATTGCTGTGGTGTGGCCTGGCCAGTTAGTGGTGGCAGCTAGGATGCTGAGAGGATCTAAAGGAAACGGATCTGAACCGTGCTGTTGGGAATAGGATTGCATTAAAAACAGCAGCTTTCCCATGCCTGTTCTCAAGCACAAAGGGCTCGTGGGTGTGGGTTGCATTCTGTCCTTTTGCACTACTGCCTGTGAGTTTGGAAGTATTGGCTCCATCCAGCTTTAACTATTTTAACACAAATGGCCAAGTGAGCTGGGATCAGACTCCCTGTTGAGGACAGGCTCCTTCAGTGGGCATGCCAGCATACCCAAATTAAACTGTGAATTACCCTCTGGGGGAGCTTACATCTCTCCATGGACAATATAAGGAGACTAGCCTCTCATTTTAGGTAGCAGAGTTAGTTGATGTAGATACCCCCGTAGTGCTGTATATGTAATCTCACATCACAGCCGTGGTTCCTCTCAGTGTGAGCCAGGGCAGAAGCTAACTAATTGCAACCAGGCTTTAAAAAGAAATGTAATTAGATGTAAGTCACCATTTCAGAGCAGTTGTGCTGACAGCTAGCGGATTAATTCTGCTCTTAGTTATTAAGCATATGCTCCAGATTTTTGATATAATTTAAGTTGAAGAGAATATTACATGACGGGCATCCCTTTAAACTTCTACAACTTCTTGGATCTCCTTCCAACGTTAATTGTAATCCCAAGCGATGAGACTACCCATTTAATACAAACTCCATACTGTGTTCTGCCTCTGGTGCAGTGGTTGCTGGGTGTGGGGAGTCCTTCTGCTGCTTGTGTCCATGTATGCAGTCAAGGCTGGTCAAGAGCTTCAGGCCCTGTGGTGGCTGGCATAAGCTCTCTGCTCGCAGGGAAAACAAAACCTCCCGTTTTGTAGACTGCCTGGTCTTCCCCTTGGCTCTGCTGTGCTGTTCCTGGCTTTTGCCCTCCTCCGCTTAGTGTGGAAGAAACTTTGGCGCTTCCTTGTCCCCTGGAGCTGTGGCACCCGTCACCCTGGCAGGCATTACAGACTGTACTTATGAACTGTGAAAATAAAAGACATCTCTTAACTATGACAAGCAAGCGTTAATGCAACACGCTGCTTCAGGCATGGGTTTTCAAAGCCTTAGAGATCCAGAAAAACTCACGTAAGCAGCTGATTTTCAGCAAAGCATGCTCTATAGTGCTCACGGGACCAGGATGAGCTAGGCTAGAGAGGGGGGCAAGGACATGGGGTTTTCACTGGGTGGTTCTGGAGTTGTAACCTCTGTTTCTCTTGGTGATCTAATAACATAGGTGTTAGTTACCCTGCTGGGGGGTGTGTGTTGTCACAGGTGTCACCCAAGCCATAGCCCTCAGTGAACCACTGGAGGTTGGGAGATACTAGTGGTGTCAGAGCAAGGACAAGTGAGCGGTCACCTCTCTGTGGGCAGAGCGGTCTCTCCTTTGAGCAGCTCTGCGACTATTTCCCCAGTCAGGCAGCGGTCCCACATTTGTAAATAGTCAAAAATTATAATCATGCTGCTAGCTGAGATAAGCATAATAAGGAACTTGAAACAGGCAAGAGAACTGCATTAAGAAAAGAAGCCTTGGCTTTTTCCCTCAGCAAAATATTCAGCAAGTTAATGCTGGTGTAGCTGAATCTGAGCTGTGTCACCCACTTCAATATTGTATTATTAATGCTATAACAATTGTGTTGCTGTTCTGTACCACAGGTGGGGAGTTTAACTACTTCATTAGCTCAGCGGAAATGGTACACAGAAACAGTTTAATTCTCTAGGATTATACTGAGTCACAACACTGAAAGGAGCAAATTCCAGGATACTAGAACAAATTTGGACACCACCAACCTCCTCACAGCACAGACTTCAGCTAAGATCGCCCTGACTAAAATACACAGCTAAGGCACAGCTGAACGTGACTCATAGGAAATAGTATGCTGACCTGAATACACATGGTGAGTACATGCCGTGGGTGGGCAGCTTAAACGCTTTGTAAAGCCGTTTCTCCGAGTCCTATTTTTTCCTCCCTCCTGATCAACAGCAAAACCCCAAACTTTAATAATCTGGGCTTCCTCTTTGCCCTGCAAAAGCAATAAATATGCTGTCCCCATCCTCCCAACACCAGGGGCTCCTCTGTCATGGATTTGTGTAGAAAAGCTTCTGAAAAACCTGGTGTGAGGCTTGCTGATGGGTAGTGGGAAGGATCTGCAGCTGGGAGAGATGTCGGAGGCGGCATGAGGTGAGGGTGTGGGTTTGGGTGAAGTGATGGGCTGCCAGGGTGGATCTGCAGGGTCTGCTACAGCTGGAGGGAGGCGTGGGCAGGTCCCTGCACAGACACACGTGCTGCGCGGGCTGAGTGCTGGGTTTCGGTGTGTTGTCTAAGGTAGATACAGACTGCTCAATGAAGGCACTTACCAATGCAAAAATACAAATGCTGATAGGATTATAATGCCTGTTAGTTTACAATGGAAAAAAAATTACAATTCCTAATCCCTACCTTGAGCTAGAAAAAGAGGCAAACAGTGATGAATCTCCTTTTCTTCATCCACTCCGGTCTTAAGCAGCATAAGCATTAGGCAGCCAGCGTGGTTGCAGCCTCACATAGCAATTCCCAGAGACTGCATTTGGGCACACATTCCACTACAGGCAAAACCTGCCTCTGTAAGGGGAATTCAGGGAAAAAGAGGAGCTTATGTTTTCTTGACATTAATGAGAAGGATCTGGCATTAACTGAAAATAATTGACAACATTAGGGCAATGATAAAGGGCTGACCTTATTGCCAGAAAGACAGATTAGAGGGAGAGACATTTTTTGAGTCCAAGAATTATTCCAGAGGCAAGAAAGTGCATACTCTCTAAATCCATAGGGATATATAATGGATCTACTTAAATTTTCATATTGCTGCACAAAAACTTTCAGTCTTTGAAACAGTGAACCCATGTTTTCCCCACTGTGGAAAAATATAGGTCAGGATTGTACTGGTCTATTGGTAACCGTTCCATGGTTTGCAGCTGAGCTCTTGCTAAAGAAAGTGAATCCATGAACGTGTTACCATGACACTATAAGTTACTGTGTGCCAGCTGAAATGTGCTAACTGGGAGAGAAGATTGCACCAATGGAGGAAACATTTTTTCAGATTTTTTTTTCTTTCATGTGCTATTGTGCTAAATACTTACAGAGGATGACAGTACTGTATGAACTGTAATTCACTGGTGTTCACCCCCACCAGTGTTTCTGCCGTGTTTGGGCATTTGATCATATTGCATTGACTGAACAATCCTAGATGTACGTAGCACTGTGGATAATTGGGTGCCTTAAGACAAGGGTGGGACTATGCTGCTGGGACTTCATTGCTCTTTAGGTATGGAGTGTGCCTACAGCAACAGGTCTGCTTGAATGGATACTTAGAAAATATTTATGTCTATGGAAATGGTGTAGCTCATCTAAAGACATCATGTTCATAACTGTTCCCTTTCTTACAAACAGGAGTGAGACATTTAAACAGCTTTAGAATATAATGTGTTTTGCACTTAGCTCAACTTTGAACTTTTGAGTCACCAAAAGCGTGTGACCAATTTTGGCAAAATGGATTAGAACAAAATAAGGACAATATGCAAAATTCTGTACAGAAAAAATATTGATCTAACTCTAGTCTTTTTGGCATCAGTACTAAAACCCACACTGACTTCAGTGCAAGCTGAATTTAGATGAGCATCGGTAATCACTTTGGAACAAAGAGACAAAATGAACAACAGCAAGTCATCGGGATGAGATGGTATTTACCCCAGCATCCCAGAGGAATGCTGGGATAAAACAGCTGAGCTACTATCTGTGGTATAAAGCCTTTCTTAGAACTCCTTGGTTTCTGTGGTTTGTAAGAAAGTAAATTGGATGCTGATTTTTAAGGGAACTGGGGAAATTCTGATGAGAGACAGACATCTGTACCAAGCAGATCTGTCAGAACAGTAAAGAGTAGAATCTGTGGAAGAAAGGTTGAATATTTTGTATGGAGGAAGACATTTTGTATGTCTCTTATAGTGCAAAGGTGTGGCTCCTATTGGTCTTATTTGCCTGTAGCTGCAGCAGATCTGGTCGATACCATCCACATGAATTTCCAAGTCTTTTGACGAAGTTTAGGGTAGGATAGGATAGGATAGGATATTTCAGCTGGAAGGGACCTACAAGGATACTCAGGTCCGACTTCCAGACCACTTCAGGACTGACCAAAAGTTGAAGCATGTTATTAAGGGCACTGTCCAAATGCCTCTCAAACACTGACAGGCTTGGCGTATTGACCACCTCTCTAGGAAGCCTGTTCCAGTGTTTGACCACCCTCTCAGTAAAAAAATGCTTCCTCATGTCCAGTCTGAACCTCCCCTGGCACAGCTTTGAACTGTTCCCATGCGTCCCATCACTGGATACCAGGGAGAAGGCATCAGCACCTCCCTTTGTTGAGTACCCCCAACAAAGGTCCCTTTAGGAAGCTAGACAGCTAACGATAAGAGGGAAGGCCCTTGTAAGAGTAAATAGTTACTCAAAAGATAGGTAATAAAGGGTAAAAATAGTCAGTTCTCCCAGGGGAGAGAGGTCCAGAATGCTTTGTGCTGAGACCTGTGAACAGATCTCAACATATGAAATTCAACATATGAATTTATGAATTCATTTATGCTCTGTGAAAGTGGGTGAATACAGCCTATTGACAAACTTGTACTGATGACACTAAATTCTTCAGAGTAGTAAAGATGAGAGCTGATCGTGCAGAACAGCAGAAAGATATTGCACGGCTGAGAGACTGGGCAATAAAATAGGAAAAAAGGAAATCTGATCTAAAATGGTGCATACTGGAAGTCAACAATCCTGACTTCATGCGTAAGCATAATGGACTGAGCCGGCCATTAGCACTTACCAATCTATGGAGGTTACTGACTACACAGAAAACATCTCAGGCTCAGAAAGTCCCTGAGCTGCACATTGGTGAAGGCTGGAGGAGTATTCAGGGTAAGCAGATGATGTGCCTCCCTGTTACACTCCGCTTTAGATGCCTGCTTCTGGCTGCTATTGAAGGCAGGATCCTAGCATCGCTGGACCGTCAGTCAGAGACAGGACTGCTGTATTCTTCCTTTCTTATGCTTTCAAAAATCTCTCTCTTTATAGTGTTTACTGTCTGAACCACTGAGAAATACTTCTCACTTTAGACAAAGAGTTCGTAGGAAACAGAAAAAATACCTTCAAATGTATTGGCTAAATCCAAAACATTTAATGGGTTTTCTTCGTGTGTGTTTAGAGAAAGAGAAATGACATATGTTGAACCTGCGATACTTAGAAAAGTACCACTGTTCTGAAGAAGTTAATACATCCTTAGGTCAAGATACATGAAACTGAGTTACGGGTCTATTATAATCTGGCTGTGGAAGCAAAAAGATTTATTTTAATTACTTTCTTGAATTGTCCAGCATAATGCTTGCGTATGTTTTTCTCTTCTGTAATTTTGGAGGTACAGTCATGTATGAACATATATTCAGACTTAGTGGTTTTGGAGGAAAAGATAATATTATTTTAAGGGAAAATGCCATTCCATATCTCAGCATCAATAAAAAGAAATGTTTTTTGCCTGCTATTATTTCTCATTTTGATGATAAAGAACACAGTTAAAATAGAAAAAAGAAATTTTAGAACCTGCATACTGCTTAAGACCCAGGAATTTCTGCATATGCAAATGAGAACATCCATATGCAAATGTAACCAGAAAATGCCTTGACAAAATCTGCCAAAAATTTATGTGCATTTAAATACTTGTATAGGGAGAATCATACAATCATAGGATTATGTCATCTGAAAAGAACTTTTGGAGATCGTCTGATCTCACCCCCTGCTCAAAAAGGGCCAAATTCGAAGTTAAGACTAGGGTGCTTATAGCCTTGTCTAGCTGAGTTTTGAATATCTCCATGGCTGGAGATCCCATCAGCTTTCTGGACACTGGTTCCAGTGTCTGACCACTCTCATAGAGAAGCATTCTCCATATGTCTAATTGCTGTAAGTTGTGCCCATTGCCTTGTGTCCTTTTGCTGTGCACCCCTGAGAAAAGCCTGGCTCTGTCTTCTCTCTAACCATGAGCTATGGATGAGTACATCTCCTCTGAGCATTCCCTTCCCAGGCTGAACAGCCCCAGCTCTCCCAGCCTCCCCTCAAATGTCCTATGCTGTGACCCTGTGACGATTCTGGTGGTCCTCCATTGGACTTGATCCAGTATGTCAGGCTGTTTCTTCCACCCCAGACTGTACCCCTCCCCACCACCCTGCCTACAAAGCCACTGGGCATGAAAACCTCAGGATAAGGTGAAATAGGTGTTTCGTGTCAGATTTACTGAGTACCAATCTACAGTAGCAAGCCCTGAAATGTTTGACCTGTCTACCCTGACAGGTGCAATTTTTAGCGCTTACGTACTGAAAGATAGTCACAGATCATATTTGTGAATATAGTTTAAATATAAGAACATGTGAATGATATGGAAAGAATAGCTGGTCACCTCAAGGTAATAGTCAAAAAGCGTGCATGAATGTGGCATATTTTCAAATCGGTTTGGCATCCATGTGGCCACCTTTTCAGAACTGCCTGTGGTGATGCTTTAAGTGTTGCAATAAGGAGCTGGCTTCTAAGGCCTTTTGAGAAACTAGTCCTTTTTCACACCCTACATTGGGAGACAATCTGGTTTTTAGCCTCAAAATATAGAAACTAATGAGAGCTTTCTTTGAACATTTATTTCCCAAATCCCTTTTATTGCTGTTTGCTTGTGTGATAAAATTGTTTGAAAAATCAGCCCTGGGCTTACTGAGGTGCTTATACATATGCCTAATGTAGAAGGTATCCTACTGAAGCCACCTACTTAAGTCAGGAATGGGTTTGTCTCTGGGAAGAACTGGTCTCCATCCTTCATATTTAATGAGAATAGGAACGTGTACAGAGGAGACAGCCCTTTGCTTTTAAAATATTTGGGCTTTTTGTCCCTTGATATAGCCATTTTCTCAGTCTTAGCAGGATATTTCCCTTCCAGAAGTAAATTGTGGCATATTTTTGCACAAATATTCAAGTAAGATTTCTTTTTTAAAATGTCATTTAATTTGTCAACTTTATTGCAGAATGGGGAAATGGTGCTGAATGCAGCTGTCACCCTCAGCGCTTGGCCTTGGCAGGTTTTCCAGGAAGAATGAATCTTACAGCTTGTCTACCCTCCAGCCTTTAGTTAGCTGGAACTGCTTTTTACCATTATAGCTGCTCAGCTGCAATTAAGAGGGCATCTGAGTATTTGGGAATTCCTTGGACCATTAGTCTGAGCAATTCTAATTATGCTAGGAAAGTTGTTGTTTTTTTTTTTATTCTGTCCTTTTAATTACCTAGAAGCAGTTTATTCGAGAGGAAACTATCTGGATTGTTTAGAAATTTGTTATTTCGTAAACCCAGCATTTGGGAGGCGCAACTGTATGTAGCTTTTACCTAGAGCTGTGCAAAACCCATGGGTTGAGTTTCAGTGGACTGTTTGTGAGAATTTCCACCATTTAATGCGACTTTTAATGTTTCTCTGTTTTTTTTTTATTTTATTTATTTAGAGTTACCACAAAATACCTGTATTTCCACCAAATACAGGCAGACAAACACACACCCACAAAGCCAAGGATTCCTGTGGTCCAGCTGTATGTACCTAAAGCTTCTTGCTTTTGCTCATCCACATCCAGCTCAAAATTGTGTTGCTGGCCACAGAGTCCACCTCTCCTCACCAATCCAAGGCTACACAAGTTAAAAGGAAATCCCTGCTGTTCAGAAAAGACCATCTTGCTTCTGATTTTTATTACATGGTTTTCGTATTCTGCAAAGATGTTTCTGTCCAAAGGCAAGACTTTCCCTTTGATTCTGATGACTGTAAAGAGTTTCTAAGCCTCCAAAAGACTACTTAGAGGAGCCTTCCCATTGACATCAAATAGCTTTAGATCCAGGGAGGCTCATTCTGAAGACACTGAAAACAATTCTGAATTTTTTTCAAGCTCTACATTGTAATATTGATGTTTGCAGCTTATCTGCTCCTTCCAAACTGTTCTTCCCCAGCTGAATTTAGAATTACTAGATTCTTCAGCTATAGTATACATATATAATATCTATTAAAAAACATTGATGCTCTAGAATCACTTGTGGGAATGTTTTGTCTCAATATGCTTAATAGCTGTAAATATTGTCAAAAAAATTTCTTGTAGATAATAACACTGAGACTATTTAGCATGCATTTGTCTTGAATACTATTTATTATAACTCCTGAGTCTTAAAATCACAGGTTTCTATTAGAAGTTATTAGCTTCTTTGTAGAATGGCTTTTTCTGACAGTAGAATTTCCTGCAAGTCCTGAGTCATTTGTCACCATTTTGGTGATAATGGAGTTTGCAAAAGCAGTTCATTCTGTGCTTTTCCAATGTACAGGTGTCAGCCAGATGTCATCCAGACAAAGTGCTGAATAAGCAGTATTACAAAAAAGAAGAAAGCAAGCTTTGACAGCAACAGCAAATGCAAGCAGGCTCTGCTTATTGGTCTGGCTGCAGCAGGGCAGTCTGCCTTCACAGCCGCTGCCCAGTCACTGCATAACCACACCACTGGAAAACACTGGGAATGGGAAAAGGAAAGGCTGACATACTTTTCTCACTGTACTCAGGGCAGCTTTTCATCAGTGCTGTTCTTGGTCTGTCTTTCCTGACGAGTCCAACCTCTGTGGCAGCTCACGAGTGGAAATGAGGGTTTCTAGGTTGAAACTGGAATGCAGTGATTTGGGAGGGGTGTTTGCATGTTGTTCTCAGTTGACTGCAGAGTCCACAGCTTTTTTGATCAACAGAACAATCCCACAAAAGGACAGTTCTGCTTTTCCAACTCCAGAATGAATGTCTGAAATATTCCTATTTGTTGGGTTCCATGTGTCTGGGTAGTCAGCTGTGGCTGATGACATGGGCTGTGCAGCAGCAAGAACAACGGAGAATACAACGGGATCTCCACCTTTACTATAGGGACAGCCCTAGTGCTTAGTAGTGATAGAGGACGTGAAAGGCCGGCAGCAGTTTAGCAGTAAATTTGCCCCTACACTGCTGATGTAGGTGTCAGGGAAACTCATGTCATGGACACATTGCAGGTAGAAGAGATGGGAGTTAGGTCCCTTTTCTAACTGATGGGCAGCTCAGAAGGTAGGCAGAAATCTGGCATACAGCATCTCAGTGACAGGTCAGTTGGACTTGTCCTCCAAAGGAGAAAGACTGCTTTGCTCAGTTTTTGAAGTGTAAAGAAAAAATCCTGAGTTATGGTTATGTTGGCAAAGAAAATCTGAAATGCACCTTCTTTCCTAGGTCAGGAGGTCTACCTGGTCATCAGTGAGTGTACCAGAACCAGCAGATGATCTGGATATATCCGTGGTTCAAGCAGTGGCATCTCATGGACTGCATCAGTATGTGACTGCTTTACATCCCTGACATTAGCATCACCCTAACCTGTGTGGTGCATGGTGCTGCTCAGTTACTTCAACTCCTGCACTGAGTGTGAAACTTCAAATAAAGCCAGGTCCTTGCTTGGAAAATAATTTTTGTTTAGTTCCCCCCCCCTTCCCCCCCCCCGATAATTTTTATTGCTAAATCTAAGCCATTGCAAAGCTAGATGTGTAATTGAAAACAGGCATTTGGGGAGCCATTTCCTGTACTTCCATCATTTGTTTCAGGGCAAAATGTGTTGCCCTCTGGAGTGCACCCGTCTATCTCAGTTAACTACACTGGGACAAAACCTGCTGAGTTGAGGCTAGATTCTCGGACAGCTTTGCATGGTGAATCTTACCCTTAGTGTACTGGCTCTCAGTTTGAAGCCAATGGTGATATGGCAGGCAGGGGCAGGGAAACGTCTAATATCTACTGGGCTCATCCACAACCTAACACATAAAAATAATTATCCCCATGACCTTTTCCTTTCTGAGAAGGATTCAGTCTTGCAGAGAGCTAACTCCCCCCAGTCATTGAACGCTTTCAGCAGCAGTTGGGGCTTCTGTGCAGCTGACGGGGAGTATGCAGCTCTTTCCAGGGTTAAGGCTTTGGTGATCTCATGCTGTTTCTGACAGCTCAAAGCAGCTCTTGCAGTGAAGGGCCAGAAAAGGCTGGAATTGATGTATGAGCAGGCAGAGCGTGCAGGCACACTTCCGAGAGCGAGGCCTGTTGTTACGGCTGTAAACTTGCCGATTAAATGTTAGTCCTAACCACGTGGGACCTGGCTCACCAGAGGTGTAATTATTTAATCTGGAAACGTAATGGCTTTGGATATGTAAAGAACCACGCATTTAGTTATAGGCAGGTTATGCAACCTGTGATGATGATTTTATGCTGTGAATGTACCCTGTGAGTCCTATTACAACACACCAGTTGTTATTTGTACGTCTTGCGTTGTCCCTACTAGATGGCATGTGTGTTCTTAAAATTAAGCAGAGTAAAATGGTAACACACATCTGTGCAGCTAAATAACACAACCTCTAAATGCCATCTGCAAGTTGGGGCAACAATACCAAAAGCTTATTCAGTTAACTACAACTGGTCAAAGAATGGGAAAACTTTTAATGGTGAAAATGGGCCCCTTTTTTGTGTGAAGAGGTGAATTTTGCATTTTTCAGCAAGCTCTTTCAATTTCTGCTCACAAATGTAACTTCTTCTGGCCTTTTATAACTATGCTATGAAACTTATAACTTAATTCATTTGCAGAAAGAGGAGAAATCAGCTTATTTTCTTCCTTGCATTGTAGCTTGACCTCTCTTTTCTGGACTTAAAAAAATATAGAAGTGGTCTGTAAATAAGATTGAGTTCTTCTGTTGTATTTAGGACAATTTTTTTAAAGCTTGCGCTTTCTCTTTCTCTTTCCTTTTTTTTTGCTTTAACTTAATTTTACCTATCTTAACCAATTTAACGACACCAGTATTAATCTACAGGCAGTCTTGTTCTGTGTAAGTCTGCATTTTTTTTCCTGCATATGTAAGGGAAAGACAGCGAAAAATATCACACCTTTTGAATCATGAGTGTAGAAGAGAAACTGGATGTGGAAGAAGGCAGCAAACTTCAGAAGTACAAAAGGCTACTGAGGAAAGCAAGGGAGCAGCCTCTTTTCCAGCTGTGTAGTGGACATGACAAGAAGTAATGAGCTTAGCCTGTATGAAGACGATAACAAACATTTCTAAACACAGACAAAGTGAAAGACTGGGATACATAGTCTGAGGATTATATTATTGGAGATCTGTAAGAAGAAATTAGATGGGCACCTGTTAATGATGAGGTAGGGGTGGTTACTTGGACATCGGGGGCTGAGGTCCCTTCCAGCTCAGTTCGTTGGGTTCTGTGATAGAGACCTTCTTCCTTGCCATAAAATCATTACGAGGTGGATAGGGCCAAATGGGTGAAACCTATTGATTGGACTTTCTTTTGTGGTACAGTGGACTGTTTGGGAACAGACAACAGCAACGAGGATGATGGAGATCTGCTGGGCAGCCCGTTGCTGTTGCAGGAGGAATGTGCTTGGTGTGTGCTCTCGCAGCTCCAGCTGTGGCTGCGGCTTCTCTTGGTCCCTACAGCACTTTCTCAGCCCTGTGCCAGAGGATTGGGGGATGAGGAATGACATGTTACTGTACAGGTAACTCCCCATTTATCAAGCAGAGCGTTTACTGGCTATAAGTGAGCAGATCGCAAAAATATTTATTTTTAATGAGATGGCCTGCTTGTGAATTTTCTGCAGCTTAGGTCTTATATTGCTCAATCAGCAGATCTGATAGAGGAAATGTGAACAATTAAGATGATTAATTTTCCATGCCACCTGTCTTAAAGTATATAAAGTATACCTGTTCTGCCATGAATGATTACTACAGATGATGAATCGGGAAGGACGGGCCCATGTTTAACACTTTGGTTTGTGATTTTTGTTATAATCTCTGACGTGACTGATTATGATATGGCCTGCAGCAATTTATTGAATTAATGAATCCCTTACTAATACATGAATGTGATTAATTGAGATGCCTGTTTGCATCCTATTCTGCATAATGAAGCTTGAGCACTGACAGGTGCAGCCTGTCGGCCTGATTCTGTCTTCCAGGAAATGATGGGGTGTCACGGAGATAATCCACACCAGCAAAGGCTGCAGGACTGTGCTGAATAAACTCCCATGGAGAAGGTAGCAGGCACCTCTGAATTCAGCGACCTGGAAGATTTACAGCTATGCGGTTCCCGTGGGTGAAAATGTGCTGTCCCTTCCTACCATGTTCTCTGCCTTTTCCTCCTTCAGCTCTTACTTATCTTTTTACTTCCTGTGATTTATTGCCACCAGCTGCAATGACAAGTCAAGACCTACAGGAGCTGGCTTGCCTCTGGAAAGCTGATGTGAAATTAGGAGCTGCCTTCCTGAACATTAGGTGCAGAGAAGAGAGACCTTCTAGTGCCGGGTTGAGTTGTTATTAAATGCCCTGCTAGGTTTTTGTCCCTGAACATGGGTATTTTCAAGATTTGATACATTAATATTACGAGTATAAACAGCACCTGGTCATCTGATGGATGGTGACTCCTTCTGAGATAAGTTTAAGTAAGTAGTGATCGGCAGAAGCTGAACACCCAAATATCAAACCTTCTTCTCACCTCTGACAGCAGATAGGAGAGGAAAGGAAGTTTCAGTTGTGTCGGTTGCAGTGTTTTTGCCCGTAACATCGCTCGCCCTGAGTGTGCAGCAGAAGACCTGGTGGCTGGACAGACAGAGGGGATGGCAGGGTGGTACGTCCCAGAATGGCCCCCACTGCATTCCTCCTCTCAGCTTGATCCGTGGAGCCCAGGCTTTGCCCCTGCGTGGGTGGCAGCTGGCTGTGAATGAGAGGCCTTTGCCTGGCTAAAAGGTTCCCCACGTTGTTCAGATGGACCGTGGAGGAGCTAGTCCGAGAAGGTCAGCAAACCAGGCTGTACGATAGGAAAATTGTAGGCTTGGTACCTTCCCTCTCAGAGAGGTCATTTAGGCCTACCTTGGTCAACGTGAACGGTGTGAAGCTGCTTGAAGGAGGAACTGGGTGTCTGCATGCTTTGTTTGTGTGGCTTCAGGGACCTGAAGAGTGAGAAAGGGGCAAAAGGGGTCCCTGGCCTAATTTTTGTGCCAGTGAGGAGCGTGTGTGTATGGGTCACTGCTGTTTTGCTGAGGAGACGAGTTCTGATAATGACTAGGAAGCCACAGAGTTTATTGCTCCACAGAGCAGCATAACTTTTTTTACAAGACAGGCTATTAGCTCTTGTGGCACAATAAAATGAAGGTCTTTTCTAGTCCCTCATTACAATAGCTTAACTTCAGTTTTACTCTTTTCAGAGCGAGCAAGCTAACTTTAGTAGAGCTAACTCTAATTGAAGGAAAGGATGCAGTAGGGCTGCTGGAGAGGCTGGTGGTAAAGCCGCAAGGTATGTTTGGGGCGTAAGAGTTGTTTCAGTGGGCAAGTGGGTTTTGATTTAAATTGAGAAAGCTGCTCTTCTCCTGAACACATTTTCTTAGCATGCTTCTGGTGATCTATTTCCATGGCAGAGCCATTTTAAGGCTTCCAGAGGCTCTGGGCTTGGTGTTCCAATTGTAGCTCTCGGGTGCTCAGTTGTCTTGCTGTGCTGGCAACACAGACCCACAAAATCCACGTCATGCCCGAGCAGTGGGTCTGACACATTTTGGCATTACAGCTTATATGAAGTGGTTATGAAAGTTCTTTCTGACCAGGACCCCAGAGCTGAGCATAACTCCCAGTGATTGCACCAGGGATTTCTTCTCAGCACCTCCTTTCTCCTACTCTGGCCAAATCTGAAGCCACAGCTCTGTAAGAATGAACAGCCTCCTAGTTCATCTAGCCTTTGAAGGAGAAGCATGGTGAAATGGGATTGGAAATGTCAGGGATGACATGTGGAGCAGCTCAGTGAGGAGCCCTCCAAATAGACCCCTAAGGCATCTGGGATTCACTGAGGATAACATAAGCCTGAGACATCTGCATGACTCACTGTGGCTGTTTGGGCTCCTGTCTGGATATCAGGACCAAAAAATTCAGACTGTGCAGCCGTTAATGAAATGATCTCTTGAGAGCAGCTTTGCATGTGAGGGATGCTTATTTTGTGTGTATAATTTGTAAGACCATCATTAACTTTTTTCTTGACACCTATTCCCAGGATGGTGAAAAACAATTTCATTTGCAAATAGTAGATTTCAAGGTGTATGACTTGAAGGATCTGCTTGAAATGGTAATGCAAATACTGTGCACTGTCTCTGTGGCTCAGGACTTGCACGGTAGCTTTCTTACTTTATTAGTGCTTTTGAGTATTCTCCTCTTGTTCTGATTCCCCGCAATAGAGATATTGACGGAAGGATCCCTTTGAGTCTTAAGTTTGCCCGACTGTGGGAAAGAGTAGAGAAAGGTATTTGGAGAAGAAGAGTGGGAATAATTGTTTTTACTATTGATGTGATATGTTGAACAACAGAATTTTTTCGCTCTTATCCATGTGAAATAGACATTCTGTAAATTTTGGGGCTGAACAAAAGATTCAGCTAGTCAGAGAAACGCAAACCCAAAGGGCGTAATCTGGAGGAAAAGGCACAGAAAATGATAACCAGAGGTGTGCAGTAGAGTAGGATGGCAGTCGACTGCATGAAGTGCGTGGCCATCTGTGTTTGCAGGGGCTTATATGTCCTTTGAAATGGATATGTAGCTAGGCGTTATCATTTTGTCAGTATGGGTGACCAAAGGACTTGGTCAAAAAAAGTTCAAACTCCTAACATCCCTCAGCTCAAATGAAGTACTCTATTTTGTTATTAAGATTTTTAAAGGTCTGTAGTAAAACAGAAGTATCATTTTTAATAGAAGTGTTTTGTTTAAATATCGTCACATCTATGGTTTGAGGGTTTTGCTTGTTAGACCATTAAATGACTTGACTTCCCATTAAATCATAATATTTCAAAATTTTCCCAAGCTCAAGCATAGATGAGATTTGTGGGATGGAGCTCAGGAGACAAAGTATATGGGCGAGAATATGGAGAAGGAAAAAAGAAAACAATGTTTGGCGGCAAATAGTTCTCTGAACTTTATTTACACCTAAAAGACCTGTCGATGAAGCATGGTTGGGCCTGGGGTTTGAAGGCTGTGAGGAAGCTGTTGGACGAGGAGTATGTAGTTGGTCTAAATGAAGATTGTGATTTCCAGATCATGTTTCTGAAGAGCAGTTGCAGTAGTATCTGGGCTGTAGTAGGACAGTTTCAAAATGCCTTGTGCACCAGAAATTCTTAGAAATTAATGTTTCAGAAACCAGGTGCTGCTAAAATGAGTGAAATTCAGTCATGCTGTCAGCTGCTCAGAGTAGGTGACATCCTTGTTTGGTTTATTGCTGTCACCCAACAGCTACCTGGGACTCTAGTGAGACCTTGCCTCCCTGCGCTCTGGGGCTTCTGAGTCCACAGCAAAAAGCCTGAAATGCTGATCTAGTGTATTACTCCAGAGCAGGAGAGCCTGGAAAGCAGCACATCTCTCCTGGGGCTGTCCACGTCTGGGGCTTGTCTCAAGCCCTTCGGTGGGAACCCTGACTTGGATTTGCCAAAAATTCATCATCCTAAGATATTGCAGCTACAAGACTTTGGCCCAGGGGGGTGGCATTTACATTTTGAAACCTCTCTAGAGCGTAGTCCGTATGAGTGACGTATTACCAGCTTCTGAAGGGCATTCAGTGCTTGATGACGTTGTGAAGCCTGAGTGCAACATAAAAGGTGTATGAGACAAAATCTTTCGATTTTAACTGCTTGGTCATGGAAAAACACTTAAGTGCACTAATAAGAAGATACAGATGATGATTTCTGGTGCAATAGCTGTCATTCCGCTTGCCTCTCTCATATATTAGACACAGATTCAAAGCATGCGTAGCACTCCAGTTTGTACTAGTACTTGTTGGATCCTCATCCCACTGAAACAGCTGATAAGCTGCAGAAAAGCAACTCAGACATGTGACTTGGCCTACCTTGGACAATGTCAGCAAAAATGGCAAGAGAGAGAGAGGGAGAGCTGAGATCTCTCCGAAGGTGAGTCCTAGGTTCTGCTCTCTCTGCTCTCCTGGGGCTTTCTCCAGCAGTGTGCTTTTTGCCAAGCTCTGAAGTGCAGCTATGCTTTAAAAGCCCTACAGAGCCGGAGGCACTTTTTCCCTTGTTTTTATTGATTTTACTTGACGTGTTGATGTTGCTTTGCAGAAAGAAGTCCTCTGTTGTGGCCTGTATCGGAAGGAGGAAGCGAGAGAGAGTGTCTGGACCAAGCGCTCAAGAATCAAATTCACTTGGCTTTCATGAGCAGTCCTGCTGCGTGGGCAAGTGGGATATATTACTCCTGATGGTCGCAGGTTACACACACCAGAGTAATGGCACAGAGAAACTGTGAAATAGCTTTCTGTATGATCAAATACTGTTAAAGATCAGAAAAACCATGGGAACTGGGGTGTTCAGGCTTACAGTCAGATTTCTCCTTTCAACCGTGCCTGCCCCCTGTGGTGTTCAGAAGCCGAACGGATCTCTGAGGATCAAAATGGTTCTTCCCCTTTCCCCCTTTTACTCTGGTTGTGTGATGTGTAATAGGGTGGGTTGTGGGTGTCTCTTGGTTCAAGCTCTGCGTGATGCTGCCCAGGCAGGGAGGGTCAATCACAGACCTCCTCAATGCCTGACAGAGGACCCTTCGCTGTAGGCCAGGGGAGGACACCTGGCTGAGGTAGTGAACAATGTCCATGTGTCATCTGCACCATGACACTTATTCACAGAACTCAGGCTACCTCACTGAGAGAAATCCAAGCCCAGATCTGCCAACCCCCTTGGTCTCACACAAAGCTGCAAGCCTCTGTGTCCTCTAAGAGGTTTATGAGAACCCCGTTTGGTGAGAAAAAAGCATCTCATCACAGCATCTGATTGTGCTGCATAATGACAAGATCCTATGCTGCAGGGAACTCCCTTCTTCCTAAATCTCTGCAAAATGGCTTGAGGAACTAAAAGGGTTGTATTGCAATCAGCTGGGGATCACTGCCATCTGACAGCTCCGTAGCGTCTTCTCTGATTTTCTCTGCAGGTAAGCATGGCAAGAGAGTAACAGACCTTGAGGAGAAGAAACAACCTTAGCAGAAGAGGTGGCTTTCTGCAATGACAGGTACAACCCAAGTGTGAAGAGTTTGGAGGAGAGGGCAGCTGAGACCTTTTCTTTTCCCCTGCTAGACAGACTGTGTTTCAGAGGTGGGACGTGATCCCTCAGCCAAGGGGTGGTGCAAACCTGGATACATCGGCTGAAAATATGCTGCAGAGTAACGCACAGCATCTTTGAGTGCTGGCTCCCTGATTGCCCATGCTGCTTAAATACCAGCACATGCCCTGACTGGTTTGGCCTGTGCCAGTTAGTGCTCTCTGAGATGCTGCCCAGTCGTTTTGTGAGACAGCTGGTAGCAGTGGCCGTGCCCCAAAAGCAGCAGGGTTGTGATTGCACCAAGGCTGTCTCTCTGCTCTTTAAGCAGCCCTCCATGGCTTTTCTAGGAGTCTTTGCACCCTCCACTGCTTTTCCAGGAGGCTTTGCACCTTCAGATGCCCTGCTGTGCCCTTGCACTGTCCCCCAGGCATGCAGGGAGTACTTTTGGCTTCATGGCGTAGGAGGGGCACTCTGATTTCACTCCAAACTTCACACCCACAGGTTATGCACCTGTCTCTCTGTGTTCCCAGTGCACTGCTCTGGCTTTAATTCCTCTCATCCCAGTACATATGAATCTCCTCCGTTTCCGGAGTCATGATGGTCCAATTCAGTTTTTTGCTCTCGTACAGACCTATATTTAGAGACTGGAAAAAGTGGAGAAGTTTTGAACTGATGGCTGGTAGTCCTCTCATACTTGAATCTTTTCATCCTAGAGAGTTTTCACTCCACCTTTACTGGAGCAAATGAAATATTTACTTTTTCCCCTACCAGTGTCAAGTAAGCACAGTAGCCCTTACTGGATCTATAACCTGGGTGAAGAAAAGGAAACTTTAGTTATTATACAATTCGTGGCATCCTTGCAGTACTTCTCACTCTGTGTGTGTAATACTTTTCTCACATTTACACTGAAGATTTTCTTGGAGTTTTCTTTCTGGTGCTATTATAGAAAACGGGTAAGTAAAATGCCATTGTGGAACATAATGCACAGCACAGCACATGAAGTGGTGATGAGTTTTTGTAGCCGATTCTTTCAGAGGTGTGCATGTCACACCCTGAACTCCTCACCAAGTACAGGAGAACTCAGAAATGCAAGTATCCTCTTAAGTGTGGTTTCTTTAGTCTTTACAGTCTTCATTTCCTATTGTCACCGTTCCTGGCTTACAGGGCAACGCAAGAAAAAGGGAGACCTTTCTCAATGGCCAGCTACCGTATTTACTTGTGAAACTTTTGTCCTTTCTCTCCAGCAGTGCTGCAGAGAAACATGTGGTACCCCAGGACCTTGTCTGAGAGCTACCGCTGTGTCCTGCTGGCTCTGTCTCTGCAAGGTACCCATCCTACTGTGGTGGCAGCGGCAGGCTCTGGGGCTCTGTGCAGTCCCGTCCCTGCTGGATCTGAGGGGCTGATTCAACATCTGACTCATGAATTTCCTTTTATGCTGACGTATACTTTGACTTGCAAGTATATATTCAGAAGGGACAGATGAGCGTTAGCAGGGATATGTATTGCTTTAAGTCCATAAATGGCAAGAACAGTTTTGCTATTTAATTATTGTTCTTTAAGAAGAACTCACAGGGTAGTTTTTGTGTGGCAGTGCCCCACGTGCCATTCTCTTCTTCCAGAGAACAGCTTGTTTTTGGAAAGATGTATCCACAAGGACTAATAAATCAGTCCAAAATGCACCTACGGCTTCACGGAATAGTTGCAGCACCAGGAGGATGTCTTGCAGCATCTCCACCTGAAGTGTGCTGCCCAAGGTAGTGAACTCAACTCGTTACCAGCTCCTCCTTCACTTGGTTATCAGTCTGACCTTTTTATCACCTTTACTAGCAGACATTTGGCTGCTTACTGCTGACTCAGAAGCCGCTGTCTCAGCTGAGAATACCCTGCTTTGTGAGTCATGCACTGTCTCTACAGGCAAACTGCTTAAAGGGCATGGTTGAATGTTGGCTGTTTCTGTGCTCCTTGGGCATCGTGCTGCCAAGCAGATTGAAAAGTGTCAGCAAATGTTGCCTCATATATAATTATTTTCCCGGCTATCCTTCTAAAGCCACTATAGCTTCCTACATCAATAAACAGTTTGATTCCAGTTCATATATGGGGTTGATGAAGAGCTGGGTGAGTCCTTCTTCCCAGATGATCTTGCGATGGGTACCACCGATGCGTCAGACAGTGAGTCATCAAAAATTTGTTTGACTTTGTTAAGTTAGGCTGCATTTTTCTAAGCCCTCCAAGTGGCCATACCTGCTTCCTTGAGAGGCTGACTTCAGAGAAATGTCAAGATCCGTAAATAGGCATCGCAGATGAGCAGCACATAAGTAATGCCTGCCTATTCTGTGTGTTAACATCTAAGTTCTGCTACTCATTCGTAGTCAAAATGTAATAGCATTCAGTAATGGGAAAGGTCATATCTCTATCAAACTGTTAGTGGAAACATTTTTATCTAGAAATATATACCTATGCATAGAATATATATGTGTGTATACATACACACATTTATATGTGTGTGTGTATGTATATAAAATTATTTTTTTCTGGTATGATAAACTGATGTCCTGGGTATATCAATCCTCAACATTCATAGCAAGGGTGGATGTTACAGCTACCAAGCTGAAATCAGAACTATTTTGGAAAATCTGATAAAGCAAACAGCTTATAACCCAGGGATGCAGTTTTCCAAAACTATATAGAGGAAACAGTGAAGGATCGTATCATCAAATGAACATGTGTGCTTCTCGGAGTTAGCTCCTGTAGAATAAGGTGCATTTTTTTGTATCTTGTAGTTGCCAGACACCTAATTTTTCAACACTTCATGTGCAATTACAAAAACTAGTCTGCTGTAGCCTTTGTGTACAAGCAAAATGATTAGTCTGACGCCAGTTACAGTGGTCTTTGTTATAGAACTATGCATGACAGATTTGATACCTAAAATGTTTTGTGCTTCTGCTAAGAAACATTGGCTCTTACTTCAGGATGTGATTTGCTAAACCAGATTTCACAGAGATCTGGCTATGAATTGTTTTCTGGTTTGGTAAAATTTTTAAGCCTGTTGTTTTTTTCTGGAGAGATATTTATTTTTTGGTTTTGTTTTTTTTTTGACAAATGTGTCCAAAATTATGACTGTTCACTCCTTGCATTTCAAACAGAAATTGGCAATATCTGTTGGCAACAGCAAGTGTTAACAGCAGAGAAAAAGGCAAATATTTGTAAAGATGTATAAAGAATTAGTGTTCTTTAAAAAATGTGAAGGATTTGTAGGAATTCTTACCATTGAAGACCCAGGAGGCTACTTTCCACAATGGGACCTGAAAGAGGTCATCTGTCCCTTCTTCTAAGCTTATTTGGGATCTCGTTGGTTCTTACTATTCCATCCTGGTAAGGTCTGCCTTTGTATGAAATAAACTCCTCTCTCCTACAGCAGAAGCAACTAGAAAGCAGCAATGTCTTGTTTAACCGTACAACTGAGACAACTAAAATGGACGTGCTTCCCCGCTGGTGAGGGGAACCTGGCCCCAAGCTGGGTGAGGAGCAGGGTGCAGGTTCAGTAGTACTTGTCTGGTAACTCTCCGGTGCTACGTGAGTCAGCGTGAGTCTGGAGGGAGAGCGGGTAGAGGGGTGCTGCTGCCGTGCCGGCTCGCTGCCTTCCTCCCGCACCTCCAGGGAGGGAGCGGACCAGGGAGGGGAAGGCTGTGAGGTACGAGTGGCTTGCTGTTTTTCTGATTATGAGCTTATCTTTAGTTTGCTGGAGTTTAAATCTGGTAACAAATGCCCTGAGCTGTGCAAAGTGGCTGTTCAGAGCACGCAAGTTTGGCCCCTGCTGTATGTTACCCTCTGGAGAAGACTTACTGCCTCCTTTGATGGTAGAGGGAGGGTAGGCATATCTAACGTTAGAGGGTGTGAATATCCTCCACAGATTTTTAAGACCGGATCGTGCATTATGGTTATTAAGCCTCTGTCATGCAGTAGGGGAAGAGCAAAAGGGCTTGGCCAAAAACCCTCCACTGGGCCCCTGACTCTTGTTTGGGACCTGGCGTGTCTTCCTTTAAAAAGAAATCCAGCATCTGTTTAAAGACTGCAAGTGATGAAGAATACTCCACATCCCTGAATAAGCTGTTTCAATGATTAATTACCTGCTCTGTTAAAAATTCACACCTCATTTCTGATCTGCATCTGTCTAGCTTCAGCTTCCCAGTGTTGGCTCTTTAATAGCTGGGAGAAAAAGAGACATGAGATCCATCTGTGTCTTGGTGCAGCCCCTTGTAAATTGTGATCAAGCCACCTTTTAACGTTCTACACATGAACTACACATATAAAGATGTCATTTGCTGCAAGGAAGGCTTTTCTTTTTTTTTTTTTTCATAACTCCAGTAATTTTTGAGGTTCTTTTCTGGGTGGTTATCTCCAGCAAGGTGACTTGGATGTATGCAGTAGCTCTGCACACTATTCCTGGACCCTTGGTGTTTCCAGATTCCTCCCCAAGGGGGTCGGAGCTGGATGCTTGCAGGATCCCTTTGGGATCGAGGAGCCTGGCCCCAGAGCCTGGGCCTGGGACTCCTCAGAAGAATGGCTTAGACCTGGGCAATCCCATGGTGATGGAGAAAAATGTTTTTTCCCTTTGCCATGTGGGAATGAAGAATGTTTCCCTTTTATCACCTCCAAATAGCTTTTCATGGAGGGTTTATAAAATAACTTTGTTCAGTTTCAGAACAGAAAACATTTGCCACAGAGCTGGCTTTTTTGGATTCATGTAGACATTTTTTCCACTGTACTCTTTGCTTATGGGTGGGAGAAAGCTCAAAGGTTTTCTGGACAGTGGAAAAATATTGGTAAGTTCCTTAACGTGCTGTACAAAAATGTGTATGATGTGGAGGAACAGATAGATTTATGAGTAATTGAGGAAAATGGGAACATCAATCCTTTTCACACTCAGGCTTATCGAGTAGTTGAAAATCCTTAAGCAGACACCATCAACACAAAGATGCAAATTACTGTTGTTTTGGTCTGACAGACATTTAGGTGGGGTGATAGCCTCCCCCCGGGGTTTGGTGACTGTAGTTGAAAAGAGCCAGATGATCATCTTATCTAATACGTTTTGGCTAAAGCGCACCAGCATCTTGTAGGCAACTGTGGGCTTGCCCCATGCTATAGGCCGCGCGGGTCTGGATGCCGGCACTGTGCCTGGGTTCGCACTGTCCTTCCCTTGGGCCTTGCCGGCGATGGCCTGGAAGAAGGAAGATGCAATGCAGGCTTCAGCCATCACCTGCTTATCCTGGCCTGCGCGTGGCCGTGTCGGGCTGCATTTTTAGTGTTGTCTTGACCTGAGCTCAGCAGCTGCAGGGCTGGGGGGGGCATGGCTGCAGGCTCCCCGCGGGTCCGCGGCCAGCACACGCAGCCCTCGTGCAGGGAACGCGCTCTGCGGAGTGGCACTGCTGTGCCATTTTGGAGCTGTCTCCTGGGTGAGATACGTCTAGCGGGCAGGGTATGCGCGCTGATATTAACACTTCTTTGACTTCTGGGAGTAGTAGATACATAGCTGCTGTGTTACCCTTGGCTTCATGTCACTGATTATGCAAATTATGCCTGAGTTAGCTCACATTTGGCAAGTAATTTGCACAGGTCAGTGAACTTCAGGTGAGAAACTTTTGCTTTAGTGCAGCCTCACTGAATGTCTTTATACAGCTGGGTTGCTCCCAGGTTCTGCTGCTTGGCGTGCCCTGATCTCAATGGCTGCTGTGCTTCGGGTAAGCCAGGTAACGCTTCATCCGTCCCTTCCCTCCTCATATCTTGGCCCTTCTAGTTTATTGGTCAGTGCCAAGTGTCTTGATGGAAATAGGAGAAAGATGCTGATAAAACTAGTTTCATGTTAGGGCTCTAAACATGCACGGTTTGGAAAGCAGTGGGATTTAAATCAGTTACTTGTTAAGCTGGTTGATTTACCAGCAGTGTTCTGATGTAAGAGGTGCTTAGCTCTGCTTGTAAATACTCGGGTTTGAGTTGTGTGTTTTTTGTTTTTTTTTTTAATAAAGCTGAGGTATCCAGCCTTTTGGTAAGTGCTATTTAAAAGTGGATCATTAGCACAGCTCTATTTTGCAGTCCAGAATAAGTAGCCTGTAGGCAGAAGCAGCTGCTACTGATTGACCTATTACGTGCTGTACCAGTGAGTTCCAGAGGACTTTTAAAACAGCATTAGATATTGGCCCAATTTCTCTTGATTTGTCGAGCAGGCTGTGGGTGAAGCATTGATTTTTATATAGCAGAGCCAACCACAGGCTGGATACTTTCTCTCTGAAAGTCATTGTGACAGAGGGCATTAGATTTGACCTGCCATGATGAAGCCCTGACTTCTGTTCTCAGGCAGGTGTGAAAAGCCCTCTGGTAATGCCTGCAAATTGCAAAATATCACGAGGTGCCTGGGGTAGAGGTGAATAGTGAAGTCGTGTTCTCCTGACTGGCAATTTGGTACCTAAGCCAAATGGTTTTCATTCCCTTGTCAGTGCCTGAGTTTGTATCTGAGCCTCGCGGAGAGGTGACATGCCTGTCAAATGCACAAATCATGAAAGGTATGTGAAGTCTGAGAGCCCTGCAAGGCCTGTGCTGCTAGAGGACCTGGAGCTGATCATGCCATCGCCCTGGGGTGAGGGAGGAGGAACCCCTAGGGACCTCTGGCCAGAGCCCTTCTGTAGGTTGTTAACACTGAGCCTTAGTGTCAGCGCACGGCACATGGATGTTTTCTGCAAGTCCCCTGGATTTCCTTTGCATGTGGTAAGTGGAAACCAAATGAACAGTCTGCTCTTTTTGTCAAGGTTTGGCTGAATTGATTTTTGTGTTGACTGCAAACTGGGCCGTGCAAACACAGCACATTTTGTGTGCTGTGATGAAATGGCTTTATCTATACATGTTCAGATGCAGGTAGAGAGATTATAAAATTAATTTTGTAACACTTCTTATATAGAAAACAGCGTTTGTGCCTGGAGAAACAGCTTCCTAAATGATACCGGGAAATTCATGATGAACAAAGATCAAGGATTTAGGATATCCCTCCTGATGCATATTTCCACATCTTGCCTCTTCACCCCTGCTCTCTATGGCATGTCAAGCTTCCCTTGTTGTTCGGATACACCAGTGCATAGCACAGGGTCAAACACTTCAAAGATCAGAGGTCCGAGTATGTGGTAGAGGAGATTTATGGGGTTGAGACCCAACTGCAGAGTACAGGTACTCGGGCTGCCTAAGTGTGCGGCTGGACACCTCAGAGCCAGATGAAGGCACCGCAGAGTCATCTCGAGGGGAGATGTGTGTACACTGAAAAGGCTGAGTGCGAAAGTAGTGGTGTCATGGAGATCAGGCACAGCTTGAGTCCTTCAGAGCGCTTCCCCTGCCTCGCTCTGCAGCGTGCAAGGGCGGCACTGCCGTCAGCTCGGGTGAGGCACCTCACTGCTGTCATCGGCAGCTTTCCGCTTGCCCGATGCACCCTCTTGCTATCTCCACACAGCGGGTAAATCCCCGCTGCCAGTGCTTGGCTCGAAGCTTGCCATTCTGCTTTTTGTATTCCTATCAGCATGTCTCCAGTGTCTCCTCTTGGCTCAGTGAGGTGTCTGCCATGGTGTATAGTGGTGTCTCAGTTTTGAGATGATATTATTGCCATAGTCCCTCTGGCCTGAATGCCAGGAGTGTGTCTTGTTTAACGGAGCCAAAATGCTGAGTGGTTGAAGGAGCTGTTCTTGTATGCATCTTTGTTCTCTGCTGCCCGTTATGTTTGGGCATCTTTTTTTGGAGCTGAGCCTCATGGATGGCTCTCATAGTAAGTGGCAGGAAAGAAAAACAGGCACTTCCATTTCCAGTCTTTTCCAGTAATCATGTAAAAGAAGGGAGGTTGTACTGACTACAACTAGTAAGTTGTTGACTTGACGAGAGTGAAGAGACTCCCAGTGATTGAGGAGGAAATATTAGCCATGCCCATTTCAAACTCTTCATTCATTTCATACCCATTTCCTCCTGGTGGCCAATGTCTGCTGTCAACAGAGAACAAATTGGTTAAAGGCTCAGTGCTGCCACCTCTTCCCTTCTGGTGTGATGTATCTGCAATAGTTCTCATCTTGAACTGCTCTGGCCGAACTAGGAACACTTATTCCTCATCCCCTCTTCTTACCCTATTGCTCCTAAAATGCTTTCAGGCCTTTGTCGTTCATCATGAGGAGGGGCACACAGTCATGCAGTTGTGAGGTGAGAGGAAAAAAGAAAGGAAGGAAATACCTTTCCAAGCTGTCTGTAGTGGGAGCTGATAGTGGCAGCCAGCAACATAGAACAGAGGAGGTGTATTTTGGTCAACTAAGCCATTTTTCTGTGAATCACCTTCCCTTTTTCATTCAATCCCATTCTGCTCCAAGAAGCCATCAACAAACTCAATAACTCAACAAAAACAAACCATATATCTGCTCAAGAACAGACCATTAAGTCTGTAGCATCCCGCTTGCGAGCTGTATAGCTATGGATTGGTTCCGTATAGTTAGAGATCCTGCCAAAGACTTTTCAGAAGTGACTAATGATTCTGTGTGCATCAGTTTTTGGCACCTGAACACCCATCCCTGAAAGTCTCATCCATTATACATACTGTTATAGAACAGGCAGCCTAGTCCTGCCTCTTCAGGGCAGTGCTGTGGTTTTCAGGGGGAACAGATTAAGGTTTCTTCCTGCTTTTGTTCACTGAGAGCTTTGCATAAATAGTTTCACCCCGGCATACAACTCTGAACATTCATCTGGATATCTGTATAGCCCTTATGGTAAATTCAGTGTTAGGATTGTGCAGAATTAGAACAGACTTTCTTTTTTTCAGCAGAACTGGCAAAATTTTATCTAAATGCCATTTAATTTAAAAAATATCCCTTCATCTGGGATATTTGATAAAGATTTTTCTGGGTTGTTTGCATAAATTTAGTTATTAAGAATAAAGCAGGGTTGGAGAAAACCAAAACAATCTTCCTTGCTTATTCCTCTCACCAGCAAGCCAATGTTGTTTTGTACAGCCCTTTGCCATGTTTTCCTAAATACCAGCACTGCTGGAATGATTGCAAAGTCCACCACTGTGTTCAGCAGAGCCAGGAACATATCTCAGGTGCTTTGAACCCACTTCTGCAGATGCAGATATACTGGCGGGACAGAAACGAAGAAGAGTCTGACCCATCTTCCGCTGTTCCAGCTTTACTACCAAACCCAGATGTACGTCTAGAAAGTTGATGAGTTCAGTAGACCTCTCTGCGTGCCAGGAAGCCCATGGCTTTGGGTTGCCTGCGAGCCAGCCTGCCTGCTGTTGCTGCTGCTGCTGGGGACAGGGCCCATGGGTATGCAAAGGAGGCTATTACCTGCCAGCAGCATCCGTATTGACTCCGAACAAAGTTGCTCCCCCATCATCCACAATCCAGCTCTCGGGACCCTCTGCCCGGCTTACAGCCACTTCGTACCTCCTGGACTTTCCATGGCAGGACGAAACTCGTGGTGCGTTCTTTTTCCCTGGGGTGGTGTAACGTGGCTTTGCCCATGCTGATGAGATGCCCCAAGCCTGCTCTGCCTGGTATGAAACTGTGGAGCCTGGAAGTCATGGTCCATTTTGCAGCAAAGTCAGCCTTGTGCTGCAAGAACATGGTTACATTAAGTGAAAGATCATCCGACACCTCAGAATGGACTTAGAGCTCGTACAAAAATTTAATGAGGAATGGCCAGTGTTTTTGCAAAGCCAGCTGATAATTATCAGCTGAGCTTGACATTTCTGCTAATAGACTAATACAATTTATTGTACTGTGGAGGGGAAATTCTGTGCAGAGAAGCCAATTTCACTTTCAGTTTTTGGTGGAAGATAATACCCCGCATTATTTCTAGAGACATCTTCATTTAAAATCAAAGATAATTTCAAATATAATTCAAATTCTTGCACATCTTCAGTCTTCTGCCTGGCCAAAAATATAGTTATTTACTTAACTCTGCGATTAAGCTGAAAGCATTTCTTCTTCTCTGTAGAAGAGCTGTTGCCCTTTAGCGAGATAAGGTTTGAGTTCTGACTATCATTAATTCTTTTTATAAACTCCCTCCAGTGAAATACATTTGAAAAACATACACATTGCACTTCTTTTTCCTAGCCACAAATCCTGCATGCTCTGGTCTGCAAATCATGTCTGGTCTCTCATCTCCCATATGGAATTGTGGGTTTTGGCTGATGGCTTAATTTTGATCCTCCTTCCAGTAGTGGGAACAGATGGAAACTCTTCTAAAAGGTTAGATTATTGCAATGGAATGATTTTTTTTTTTTTTTCCCCCTGTTGTTACTGTTAATGATATTGAGAAAGACCCCAGGCCTGATGGTCACAAGGGAATTTTAAAGTTCAACTTAAGCAAAGTAAATGTTTCTGTGGGAGGAGTGTTTTGATTGGAAGTGGATGAAAACTTATCAGATAATTATGGAAATAATGGCTGTCCTATGCTCTTGCCAAACTACTGTCTATTTATACCAACTGGTGAACTGCCCTTGCTGGGATTTCAAGGCTACTGAAAAGCAAAGACCAAGGAGTCTTAACAAAGCATTAGATATATGGTTATCCTTACAATATTTGAAATGACAGTATTAATGTTTTTAAAATCTCCATTGACTTTTGATACTCCAAGATATCTTTACTACACAGTTAACAAAAAAAAACATTTTTCTTTGTTTGTGTAGTAATTTTTGCTTGAGTTTTCATTGCTGCCATGTTCAAGCACAGTGGTTGAATTTTTAAAATACAGTTATTTCCTTGAAATTCCTGCAGGCCCGGACTCTTCTAAGCTTTGTTGCACAACATTTATGTGTAAGGACAAATTTTATTTATGATTCTTTAAAGCAAAATAAACAGTCCTTTTCTGTTCACATACTGGTTGTTATTGTCTGAGTATGTCTGCTAGATGGGTAGACTTACTTGATGTTCCATGAAACAAGGCAACTGGGCAAAAAATGGCGTTCTTGGCTCTACATGGAAAAAAAACCCCAACCCTTTCTTTTTCTCTTGAAATTCCTACAAAGCAAAGACTTGAACCATACACCTTGCCTTTCAGTGTGTGAGGACACGTCTTTGACTCTGGCTGGGCAGTCCTGGCTCCCTGCAAAGTTCTGTGACGAGGCAGCACTGTCTCTTTTTGAATGTGAGGTTATAACACGGTTGCACAATATTGGCAGAAAAGTTGGCCCAAAAGAATATGCCCATATAATTTAAATCAATGTTCTCATCCAGATGTGGCCAGTTGGTTAGATCTCAAAACACTTGATGCTTGTTCAAGAGAATGTCTGTTTTTTGCAAGACTTTTTTTCACAGAACCATCCTGAATGTCTAGCTTCCAGGAGGGCAATTTCATATTTCTGTGGATGACAGATTATAAAGAGCTCAGATATGAAGCCAAAATTTTTTTTTTTCCCAGTAAAGAGGATTAGCCAGAGGAATCAATGACCAAAGGGAATGATGGATTCACCATCCCTTGATATCTTCATAGCCAGTCTGAGTGCCTTTCTGAACGGTGATCAACGATGGGTTGGTTGGCTCTGTGCAGGGGTAACTGGGTGACATAGAGGCTTGCATTATGAATGGGCTGAGCACAGTTGCCCCAAGTGACAATCTCTCTGGCCCTGAGATCCAGGAGCTAAGAAGGCTGTCTAGGGACGTGTATCTTGCTCCATGTCTGGAGCATCACCTGGCTGGTGCAGCTGCGACTGATCTTCTGCCCTGTGCAGGTGTGTTGGATCCCTCCCTGCCTGAGGAGTTGTCACCTGTCTTCATTCTCCGCCAGCCCTTCTTACTGCCAGCGCTTCATGCTGTCCCTGTCAGCGCCTTTTTGTCTTCTCTCGCTCTCCACTGTTTTCCTGTTCTCTCCTAAATCGCCCCACTCTCCAAACTGATGTGCCTTTCCTTCCCCCATGTATCACACACTGCTCTTGTGCCCCACTGCTTCCCTTCTCCTGTTTCTGTCTTACCTACCTAGACTTTAAGCTTCCTGGGGTCCTGCTACTCTGTAGGTATTTGGTAGGGTTAGCTTTTAGGTTAGTGCCATAGGGTTACACAGAAATATACATTATCTGACCTGTTTGTTCCAGCATGGGCCATGAGGAGGTAAGTTCTCAAAGTAGAGGTAGGTAGCTCCCATTTATCTACATTAATGCTTGACTATGTGCTCTTTAATCCTTGGTGCTGTAGGACCCACTGTAGAAAGTGTGATTAATAACAACAACAACAATAATTTATAAAGGTTTTTTTTAGAGAGAAAAAGCAGAGAGAATCTAAAAGTGGTAAAAGTTATTGTTCTGATCATAAGGCTGAAAGTTACACTGGAATTAAAGTTGTGATAAAAAGTTTTTAATTCTGTACTGTTCTCTCTTTGCCTTTGAACAAAGGTTTGTTTCTGACATCATGTTTTACACCTGAAGCCACCAACAGAGGACCATTCTTCTCACAGTCATCCACGGGCCTATTCATCTATCAATGGGGAAGGGAACAATTTTGAATATGACGTTGCATCCTGCAGAATTTCCACACTGGAGCAGAAGACCAGAAACTACAGCACTGCAAGCTGGGGTCCCGCACCCCTTTTCTCAGCAGTAGCCTCACCATGCTTTCTCCATTAAGCAGACAGAGAAAGCAAAACAGTGTCATTGGAGCTCAGCCATCTGATCTCACCCCTGCCGGTCCTGGGATCGAGGGACCCAGAAATGTTTTCTGAAGTACCTTGGTGATTCCCTGCTGCAGATTTCAGCAAGAGAAGCAGCAAGGGTCACGCTGGTGTGCAGGACTTCAGAGTACACGTGCGAACCCTTGCTAAGAAGGAGGAGAGAGAGAAAATCAGACGTGCCAGCAACAGTGGCTACGTTTCCTTTTCCTGCTAATGTCCCTGAACAATTGCAATATTTAAATGTTAGCTGCTCCTTTGTTTTTTTTGTTTTTTTTTTTTTGACCTTAATGTTTTTTTCCAAGCTGAGAATTAGAGCCAGAAGATTTCTATTGTTTCTGAGCTGTGCTACTCTAAAGCAAGTAGTTAGGGTGTGCACCTCTGCTGGACCGTCCCCTTCCTACCCATCTCCCTTTGGTGCCTACAGGCTGTAAAGCTCTGTGTTATCTCCCACTGCGGGGATGAGGGACCTGCTGTAATCAGTTTGGAAAAATAATTGACTTTGGGCTAATGAATGGCTCTGTGATGATCATGTTTGCTGATTGACTTTCCCTGGCAGGAAATGAACATTGTAGAAATAATGTGGAAGTGTTGGTTTTTTTAGCACTTCAAAATGGGGGCTAGAGAGTGAAAGAAAAGGGATTGCAACAGGAAAAAAAAAAAGAAAGAAGATGACTTCCCTCAAAATATATCTGTTTTCTCTTGTAATGTTTGCAGTGTGCTTTGGAAACTGGGAGATTAATTTTCTTTTTCTAATGCTGTTTGCCAGAGTGACACAAATTGCGCCTGTCTTTTCTCCTGTGTTTCAGTGGCACAGGAGCCAGTGTAGCCCAGTTTCTTAGCATTTGCAGTGCATGCAGCATCTCTGATAATATTAAGAGTGATGTGTGCAACTCTGGGATACTATTTAACTGCGGCAGGTAGGAGAGCACTTGTCTTCTGGGAGAACTCAGCTGCTGCTTTGTTTTTATTTTTTTAGAAAAGCTCTTAGTGTAGTGGTAAATATATTTTTTTTAATGGAAAAATTTTAAAAGTGGATTTGATTCAGTTTCCCAGCCAAATGCAATTCAGACCCTGCAGATGTTCAATCATGTGTGTACCCTGTGTGTATATAGCGCATATTGACATCATTAACAAACATTTTGAGATCTTTAAAAATATTTTCAGACCATGCTTTTGAATTCAGTGAAACTTTCTGTACACATGCAATTGCCCACAGGTAAACTGGTTTTGATCCTCAGAAGGTTTTTGATGCATGCTACTTTTAGCTTAAATGAAAGCAGGCTACATAAACCATACAGGAAACAGGGGTACGCACCAGCTAGCTATAATCACCTATGTTCAGACAGAGACTTGTATCTCTAGGGTCCCTCTAAAGTCTCTGGAGATAGAGATATTACTCCAGGGATGATTCAACGCACTTACTTAATTTAGGCACTTTGGGAGACTAGTCTTCTAATTTAGGTGCAAAAGATCAGGTGGTGTGAACAGCCATCCCCATTTTAATTCCTGGATGCAAGTCATCCAGAAAATGGTTGTTGCCATGTAAATAAATGATGGGAATACTAACAGCACCGGTGGCTCCAACAAGGACTTCCCGTGCCCCCCGGGAAGCTAATTAACCTCCCCGTCTCCATCCTGCGATGCGTGTGCTGGGCTCCGCGGCACTTTTGTGAGCCGTGCTCGTTGATATTGGCATCGCACCCTCAGACCCTGGGAGGAAAGGTGGAAGAGAAAAGGAAATATTTTTCCAGCAGACAGCTGCTTGATTTCTCCCCTGCTAAGGGAGGTGACGAGCGCAATTCCCGAGTGGTGGGCAGGAGGAGGATGTGTGGAGGCTCCGCTGGCACTCGCCTCCTCGCGAGCAGCAAGACCTTGTCTCTGGGAGGCTGTGGCTGTCCCATGCAAAGGTTTTCTTCTAAAAAAAGTAGGAAAATACAGCTTGGGCACACCGCTTTACCCCAGCAAGGCAGACAAAACCCGTCTGTGAGTCCCTGCCCCGCACAGCCGCCGGGCACGAGTGGTATCCCGAGGGAGCCCGTTAGCACGCTGCGCGCGAGAGGTGCCAAGGGAAGAGATGACTTTCCTCCGCAGCTGCATCTCTCATCTGCACAGGGATAACGCTAGTGGGATTGGTGTCTCTAGTGTGACCCTCCGTAGCAGAAAAAGATGGTGGCTGCTGTTGAGCTGCAGCAGCAGCGGCACTGGGGACTGAAACATGCCGGGTGGGGGGTCACACTGAAACTCGTCTCTTAGTGCTGCTAGTCTTTTACTCTTGGAAGCCCCCTGAGCAGGACAGACAGAGCTCTGCACCCAGCAGCAATCCTTGCTGCAGAGCAGAAGGTGAGTTGTATTTTTTTGCTGTGTTCAGCCTCCCAAACTTTCATTTTTGTCAACTGACTGTGAAAGGTGTTGGTTGTCTCTGAAGCAGCATGGGCAGACTCTCGCTGAAAGACATGCTGAAAGACCCTCCTATGAAAGGATGAGTGGGAGGACTGGCACAGAGTTGAGCTTGATTAGTATTGAGCGTAAGTTTTTCCTTGACAAGTCTTTGGCACATTTCTGATTACTTACCTCTTCTCTGTGCCAAGTCCTTGCAAGACATGTACTGAATGTCCGGTGCCAAACAATCAGTTTAAATATTAATCACTAAGAAAGCACATAAATTCTGTGGTTCAAAAACTGTGTATGTGTCATTTGATCTAAACCAAAACAATTTTGGGCCACACTTGATTTCAGTTTCTTGTTTTCTGTGGTTTAGAGGTTTTTTTTCTCTCTATAAACGGGTTATCCATGCAGGCCAGATCATGGGTGGCCCTTGCTTGTGTGTAAACAGGTGCAATTCTGTCATTAACCTTGTGCTATGTCTAGCTTAATTCCCAGACTTGGTGCTAGCGTGGATGGCAAGAACGAGCTGAACTGGAAAAGCCTGCTGGGTCAGGGCTTTCATGGGCCACATGGTGTCTGCTCCACCGGTAACTTCTTGCTCCTGCCCTACCCCTGAAAGAAGCCGACCTCAGATGACAAAGGTGCACAAGACCTTTTCTTTGTAGTGGTATCTAAACAGAAGCAAGCATGGCAGCAATGCCCGTAGTCTTTATTGTGGTGTTGCTGTGCTTAGGGGTGAGGTTTGATCAGATAGACATCTGAGCCTGAGAAAAGGTTTGCAAGTGGCAAAAGATATAGGACCTCTTTTGTCCTTTCCTTTCTCACACAAGCAGCCTTTCTGCTTCATCTGCCCTGGCCCTGACGCTCATCTGGCCCGTCGGTGAATTGGCTTGGCTTCCTCTACTATCTGACAAAAAAATGAAGAAGACTTTTTTTCGCTGGTTTTATGTGTGAGGGAAGAGCCATCTTATGAAATCTCACCTTGACCCTTACAGCTGAGCAAGGTTTACTCTGGTCAGGTTGTACCCTATGTCCTTCAAGTCTTCAAGTGAAGTCTGGGGGAACAGTTCAGAGAGAATATCAACTTTATTAAAAAAAAAGAAAAGATAAAAAGTTGAAATGGATAAGGTAATCCTTCCTTCACTGGAAGGGAACGCATTCACTGGGTACAGCTGGTAAACAGAAGACACCAATATTTTTACTTTCTTCTCTTTCCATTCAGATCAGTCAACTTTGACTCTCTAGTACTCCTCAGTGATGAGATCTGAAGACAGGAGATCCACCTGTCCTGAAGCACTTGCAGCCGTACTGGAGTAGGAAGGGAAACCTGCAGATAACTGGCCCAGTTTGGAGAGTGACTGAGCTGCTGCTCCCTGTCATGAGCTGTTAAAGGCAGCCAGTTGTTCTGGTGCCTTCTCAGAGCCAGGTGGCCGGCACTAAGCCTTGAAAGTGTTGGGGAGGTGATGTGCTGCCCACACAGACGGTGAGCAGAGCGATGCAGGTTAGCAGTTCTCGTGTCACTTTTCATGTCTTCCCATTCTTCCTATTTCAAAGTCAATATTCAAATGTATTTCAAAAAGTTCTGCATGCTCTTTGATGCCCTTGGATCCACTTCCTCTGGGACACTACAGAAATCTCTAGCCTATTCCTTTATTTCTGCTCTCTGGAAATCTTCTGCCTGCAGATAATAAGTTTTTTGGCTTCTCTGTGTGGGCAATGCCTCTCATAAGATGTGAAGCCATTTCAACCTAGTTTTTTAAGACAAGTGCAAATTATGTCACTGAAAAAAAGAGAATATGGATTCCCCTGCCTTTGTTATCTAACGGTGTCTGAAGCCTGCCAACAATTTCCCTTTAAGTTGGAGAAGTCATCTTGATTAAAACATGCCTTTCTCCTATTGACCTGTAAAACCTTCTGCTCTCTCAATCTCACTTCAGTTTACACTGGCGATGTAGAAGAAGCTACTGCTTTCAGGGAAAACACTTTGTTACCAACTTTCAAAATTTGTGCATTTTGAAATTAAATTTTGTTCGGCTTCAGAACAAAACCCAGGATTTTCAAAATGTCACCTTTCAAAAAAACTTTCGGGTGGGGCAGAGTTTTTAAAATTTTAATTTCAAAGCTCAGAAATATGTTTTTTCTATTTTGTGTTTTCACTTGTATTTTATTTTGAGTTTTCACTATTTTGTGACCTTCTAACAGTGGGAGTGAAGTAATATGTTAGTTTATTGTGATGTAATAGTACAAGTATTAGAATCTTTTTACTTTTTGCCTAGGGATGACTTATCACAAGGGTAGCTATATGGGACTGAAAATATATAACAAACTTTTCAACTACAATTTGTAATCATAGTATTTCATTTTAAAATATTGCGTGGGAATACAAATCAAAATGAACATATTTTATGTAATACCAGTTTTAAAACAATGCCATTTTTGAACAGAAAATGCTGCAATCTGAAATTTTGGTGAAGCTTAGCTCTATAGAAGCTGGCCTCTATTTAGAAGCTGCAATTCAAAGATATAGCAAAACCCTATGAAAATTTACAATTTGACAGGTTTTTTTGTTCTAGGCACTTCTCAGTTTTGCTTAGAGATCACTGATGCAGCCAAAGAAAAGGGCAGGTAAGTGGAGATATTGCACATCTATTTTGAGCAAAGATTTGACTGGCTTTTTCCAGCCAACCTCCACACAGTAGGTGACTATACACTTTTTACTTTGCTCTGTACCATTATTAAAGCTTCTATAATAGCAAGGTGATTCCTTTAAAACGTAGTTACCGTGATGGGATGAGAATCCCAAAATAATTAATTGTGGAAATACAGTCATCCTATTTGCTGCGAAGAAATGTGTCCGGTTAAGTGAGGTTAGCTCGCATTTAGGTTGTAAGGTGAACTTCAGGCTGCCAAGGGTGATGGGGTGATGGAGCCAACTACTGCTGTGGTTCAGCTGTGGGATATAGCCGTTCACTTTAAGTGGAAACCCAGGAGCATATGATGTTACATGATATTTAGGTCTGCAGACCTGTGCTTTTCTTTGGGAATAACTGACAGAGTGCATGAGTGGAATAATCATTAAAAAACCCCCAAACTTCAAAGAACCTTGCTGAAACTAAGGAGCATACCTTTCTTGATAAAATTAGCCGTGTTTGAGGGCATGACGGGGGAGGAGAGAAAGAAGTGGAATTAGTCACAGTAATGTCAGCTTTGGGTTAAATCCAAGTGAAATCCAGTGACGCATTTCTGTAGTTTTGTGTTTTCTGAGGGAAAATTGCTTCTTTGGACAAATTAAGTACTGGAATTCTTTGACATCTCCAAGACCCCAAATTAGGTTTAAAGGATCCAACATCCTCTCTCCTCCGCTGCCCAGTGGAAGACGTCCTTCCAGCAGCTTGACCCGGCACCGCTTGAGCAGAGGCTGATTGCAGATTGAGCCACTTGCCCGGGGGGAGCGGTGGCATTTCAAGCCCCTGGCAGGAGGAGAGGAGCGGGAAGCCGTGGGAGCGCTTGCCAGTCTCTGCCTCCACGCCTTGTGCTGGGACTGGCCATGGCTTCCAGAGGGCTGAAGGTGTCCTGGCTGGTGCTTGCGGGTGCACAGCCCCAGCCAGAGCCCTTGGTGGGGGGTCCCAGCCTCAAAGAGCCCAAGGCTGCAGGGAGAGCCTGCAGTTCTGGCTCCTGAAAGCTGGGACCCCCCGGGCCCGGAAAGGTTCTCGCTTCAACCAGCAACATGATGTCAGGGAAGAGAGAAAAAACCACCTGCCCTCCGCCCCTCCAAGTAGGTTAAGTGCCAATCTCTTTCATGTCTCTGATGTCTTACCACATTTCAGATGCTGTCACTACACCCGGCTGGGATATTTTCAGTGGAAATACTTCAGCAGAAATGAGAGCAGTTTTGGTAAAAATAAGTATCCAGAACTCGGCCTCCTTTGCAATTGCAGTGTGGTAAGATTTGGAAAGACCAAAAAGATGTGTGAAAGGAAGAGCTTGTTTATGCGGGAAGCTGCTGTGAAGCAGGACAAACTGGGCTTCACGGCTCTGTATGGCTGTGCCCGAGCTGTTTCCAGTGTTGGAGTTAGTCATTTGAAAACCACCTGCAGCAGTGTAAAAAACAAACAAACAAACAAAACCCCACACCATCCTTTCTACTGGTGCTTTCTTTGCAACCCTCTCACTGGTGCTGCCATGAGGCGGTTAGGCAGCACCGTTCCCTAGCCTCTCCGTGCTGTCCTGCAGACTTTCTCACCCCTTTAGCCAACAATTCAGTCAATTAAAAGTTATTTGTGCCTTGCTGTACTACGTGGTTGGAGCGCATGTATTTGCACATACATTGGCAAGTCGTTTGCAGCTTGGGCTGAGGATGCTGCTATGTAGTCCCTGACAAACACGGGAGACGGAGCTAGGGTTCAGACAGACGGAAGCTTGATAGCACCTACTGATGCACCTACGTGCCTCAGAATTGGCCTCCTGTTGAAGAGGGTCTGTCGTAAAGGCCTGGTGGCCACAGCTGGGCATGTTTGCTGTTCGCAGGAGCAGGCTCCCAAGAAGAAGTTTATGCACTGCAGTGTGTATTGGGGCTTCCTTCAGTCTCTCCGTGGTGCTTCCACCTGCTTTTCCTCGTTCTTCAGAGCCTTGTGAAAATGACGAAGTGCTGACTATCTGAAGAGATGCTTGGTAGAATATATTCTCCCCGTAGACCACTCTTCCACTGGCACTCTGCTTTTTAATAGACTTCCCGTTACCTTTGCGGTATTGACACGTGGGTGGGACCCCATGGGATAAACAATACGCGTGCTCTTGCCCTTGTAAGCTAACGTACCCCTTTTGGACATGGAGGCATATCCCACCTTCGCCACAGGGGAAGACTGTTTGCATGGGCAGTTACCCCGAATCACTCAAAATGCTCTAAAACCCCACCGTAGCCCACCTGGAAGCAGTCGGCGTTCGCTTGCCGTGGTGGAGAAGCGAGGCCCCGTGATCAGCTTGCCGTGGCAAACGGATGGTGGAGCCAGCTGCTCCGGTGACCGCGTGTCAGCGTTCCCCCAAATCGCTGTCCTTCAGACGCTGGTTACTGAGCTGCCGCCTGCAGAGGTGCCGGCCAGGGGGTCGTACGCCAAGAGCTTGGACACGTCGGCGGGATCAAGGACACCCTCTTTGGAAAGAGAGAGCAGGGGAATAAGTAATATATGCTTCTGTTTTATAAAAGTGCTTTCCTCCTTCAGGAGGCTGAGTGCAAAGCAGAGAAGCTTTGGCCTTCGGCTAAGCCCTGGCAACCGGGTAGAAAACAGAACGAAGTATTGCGTCGTACTCCAGAAACAATGCAGCGGCACCGGTATCTCCCCTCCTGCTGCAGCAGCTTCTGCGGGAAGCTAAATAATATTTACCAGATTTGTATGTGTGTCTCTAAGGAATTCTGAAAACACTTTTAGAAATACCTGTCCCTGTTTCAATTATCTCTGTTCAGCAAGTAGCACTATTGCTACTCAGTGGGGTCTGAAACATTAATGACATTTCCCAGCAGGGGCCCAGATGGATGAGGCAAACTAGAAAGAATCAGTTTAGCTGTGGGAAAAAGGCATTGAAATCAGAAATCTCAAAGTTATGCTAAGTTTTGTAATTTTATTAATTAATTTAACAGTTCATTTAACTGTTAATCAGTTTTTTTAAAAATAATTCTTTTCTCTAATTAGAAACACTTAATATTATATTGGTATTCTTATTTAAACCTCATGGTTATCTTTCAGTTGTGAAAATTGTAAATTTAACCCTTAATATTGAACAAAGATCTTCACCATTTTGGGTATAGTTTTACAATATGGCTTTCAGATGTGCTGTGAAATTAATATTCTTAAATGAACATGACCTTAGATTTATCTGTGAACCCAAAGAAGATCTTTCAGGTATGTGTAGTTGAGACAAATTACTCAGCTTATATTTTTTGAACTTGAGTGGTCTTTCTGATAGGCTTTCCCAAGTTTCAGATAATGTTAATCATCTAAAACTTTGGAAGAGAAGATAATTACCTGCCTTCTCAACAGGAAATTATCCTACCCTACCCTATTTCCTGGTGTCAGGGTATAATAACGGAGTTTTTCCAGAAGTATGTTGAATGTACTCTGTTTACTAACACTGAACTAACGTTTTTTATTGGAAGTCTGTTCTTGTTCTTACCCTCTCTCCCCACGGGGAGGATTGTTTGAGCTGTTCAGTTTTTAAGTTGTAGCATTTTTTTTTTCCCCTTTTTATTCTAGATGTACTTGTCACTTGGTCTTTATTTAGCGAAAGGAAAAATGCTGACTGCAGAATTACACCTTGCAATAGGAGCCTAATTTGCTGATGTCTGCAAGGGTCGAAGGTCTTGGAGCTCCTATTTGCACATCAAACCAAACTGAAAGAAACTTTCATTTCCCACGTAAGCCAGTCTTTGTCCTTGTGCAACAAACTTCTGCTGTGCCTAGGAGCTGAATTTGCCAACCGAACAGGAGCAACCAAGTCTTCAAGAACCCGATTGTGCAAAATGCTGATTGTCCTAAACTTGTAGGGAAGGGCGAGGTGTAGATGCCCGGTGTTTAACAGGGTGAATTCTTCCTGCCTTTAGTGCACCTGCCCATGTGGTTGTTTTTTTTTTTTTTTTTTTCTTTTTTCCCCCCAGTAGATTTTAAGGCTTTCTATCTCTGTATCTCATAAATACATTATTAATAAGTCAGGTACAGTCTCATGACTGAATCCTCCCGAACTGCTGGGGAGAACAAAACGTACAGCTTTAGTGCCGCTGCATAGAGCTGCAGGCCTGGAGGCATCCGATCCTGTCGCGGAGTCCTCCTCCTCATAGAGGGGTAAGAAAGCAGAGGTGGGAGCACAGGCTCTTGCAGTTCTATCCAAAGCGAGGGACACTGAAGGAAAGGAGCGTCTGGCTGCACTCCCGCGATGTGCAGAGTGATTGCTTGCTGGCTATTTCGTTCTTATCCAAAGAATAAACCAGTCCTGAAATTGCTTAGGTTTGGCACTGAATTGTTAATGGGCCTGTTGATATGAAGTTAAAAAGATTTGAAAAGGTGACATATGGACTAGGGTATGATAAGGCCAGGGTGCCTCTCACTCACGGAAATACCAGGAGATAGTTATAACAGTCGGCGATGACACGTAATTTCTTGAAAGCATGCCTTGTCTTTTTACCACCTGCTTCTTTGCAAGGCAGGGGACAGGATAATACCTGGGAGATTTCTCCTTCCATCCTGCTATTTCACAATATCACCCTGCAAAGGGAAGGTGGCTGGAAAGAGACCAACTCCTGGAAGTCCCGAAGCTGTCTTGGCTCCTAGCTATCCAGAAGACTGCTTCACTTGGGTGTGTTATCTCCATGGAAGTAAGCACACCCTTTTTTTTTTTTAATTTTTTTTTTAGAATCATCTGAGACACTTTGAGCACTAGACGTGCTTTCAGAGAAAAAATAGTAAAGCAAAAGGCTAAGTTACAATACAGAAATATGAAAAAAAAATATGCAAACTTCAAATATAGCTCACAGCTACAGATTGCTCCATCTGTCACACAGGATTTCTTTGTGGAAGCCGAAGAGACGTTTCTGTCCCTGAGCCCTGTTTCAGAACTGCACCTCAGATGGGGTTTCCCTGCGACCCTTCCTCTTTACGTTGCGAAGTTGTTTGTTGTCTCTGCTGCTGAATACAGGTGAGGGGGCAACTAACGTCCAAAAACTTCTAACCCTCATCCACCCTCTATTTCTTTTCTTCTGACCTATCTTCTAGCTTAATCTGGTCTGCATTTAAGATATATAGTTAATCTTTGCAGTGCTTATTTTTTATACTTACTTCTTCCTCTGTTGCAATGCGTCTATGCATCTATAATGTAGCATTTGTCATAAGGCTTGTCATAATTTTTTTTTTTGAAAAACATTTAGATTGCTTTTATTTTGATAACCTTTTATGAATACTAGGTATAACACAGATGCAAGGGGTATGGGACACGGAACAATTACCTCTCTCTAGTGATGTTAATTTTAGGGGATATATTTTATTCAGATCTAGAGTGGTCCAATCATATATATGCATGCCTTGATGCTATTTGGAACTTGCAGGTAGGTCTTATGCTTTATGATGATGCTGAATACTAGTACCTTTATGGTGTTACTTTAACATTATTGACATTTATGGCCAAAAAGGTATCTTTAGGATTTCACTCTGGATCTTTTAGGAAACAAAAATATTGTTCTGAGCTTAAATCAGAAATCCTGATCACCAGTAGAGCTTTTATCTGGTTTTCTTGCCTTTCTATGTGGCTTCCTACAGCACAATATCTGTACTATATCCCTACTTTAGTAAATAGAAATTTACCAATGATGCTACTATGGCTTTGCCATATATATAATATATATTCACAACATCTTCAAGAGCTGCTAGTAAATTTTGACTCTTCCAGCACATAAATCTGACACATACTTTCCAAAATGGGAGAGACATCTTGCTTACAACGCACTTACAATCACCCTTCCAGGCTAGTTAAGGTAAGAAGTTTCAACATATGATTCATCGTGATATATATATGAGATTACACTTTCAAATCCATCCTTGGCTCTGTCTCTTAACATTTTTACTAAATGCTGAGCTGACAGCTGGTGTCAATGCACAAGCTTTGCATTTTGCCTTACTGTTATGAGAATTTGCAAAATCTCTGCAATAGTAGTAGTATTTTCCCTAACAAATAACTAATTTTAAAAAATAGTGTTGTATGAGGGAAAGTGCTGTAAATATAGTATGTTCCTGAGAGGTCAAAAAATGAATGTTGGTAGACACAGAGTCTGATGTGCTGTGCAGACCATTCTGTACAAATTAGCTGTTACTTATCTGTCAGAAATAATCCTATGCATTGGCTAGTGAAGTCATGATTTGGGAAAAGGTGGAGAGACAGGTTATCTGATTAGGTGGCTATGGATATAATTCATTGGCGCAGAAAGTACTAAGCAGGTTTTAGTACACATGTGCTCTCAGAACTTTGACTCTGATAAGAACATGTTAAAAAAGAGACAAATATGAAAAGGAAAAAAAAAAAGACAAACTACCTCTTATAAGAGCAGTTCTGGTATTATTAATAAGTGATTACGTCTTGGCGAGGGACAAATATATAGAAAAATCAATACTAATTCATTTGGATCTCTCAACAACATTAAATATGATGGACCGCAAATCTATGCTGGGTTCCTGGTGGCTCTGCTAGGGATAGATATTTCTCTTAGTCCACTGCTTCCTTGAAACCTCAGAAAAAATAATCTGAAGAAAATGTTTTTCATGACCTGAATTTTTAATTTGCCATTCCCATGTATTTGAAGTCTGTTAGAGAATGCAAAATTCTCTGTGCTCTGGCTGGCAGGTGTATTTTTCACCTTTCCTGACATTGGGATGATTCTGTATGACACTCTGCAATGGGTAGAAGTTCATCAAATCATTAGGGAGGTTGACAGATTCATAGAAGCAGTAAGAGACACAGGAAGGACAGATTTCTGGTCTGTCTGTTGATGTAGTTTGGAGCCCTCCTTTCTCTGTGGCACTATTTGCTCTTTCCAGACATAGTCAGAGGTAGTTGCAGGTCTCCCTGTTGATACATGGACTCACAACTCCTCCTCCTTTTTTTTTTTTTTTTTTGGTCTAGGCTGTCTTTTCTATTTTTTGCCATACATCAGTAATCTTCAAAAAAATTGGACAACACCTTTGTCAGCACTGAAGAAAGCTTAGAAGATTTGACTAAGCAGGATGTGGGTGGTAGAGTACTGCTCTAGTACTCACAAGACATGTAGATACTGCTCAAATTGCTTCAGAACAGATTTGGCACCTGCATTTCCTCATGAATTAGTTGGGATGAATAACTTTGTGAGGTTGTTTAGGAACACTTCATTTTAAAAAATTGCACTGGGTGTTTAGGTCATATGACAACATTTTATTTCCCTCCTGGGATTACTGAGGTCTGAGCTCTTGCTGGCTTTAAAGTCATGAAATAAAAGCCCTGTGAAAACTGTTAACAACATACTGAGCTCAATAAATCCTTATGAAAAAGACCTATGCATCATGTAAGTTTTACTCAAAGACTGACAGATCTGTCCTTGGTATCAATCATCATAATTCTACTGCCACGAATGTTGTTATGCTATTCTATGTAATCTGAAGATCTGCCCTTCAGAATAAGACTGGCATGGTGTCTTTTCTCCTTTTCCTAAGCATAGTTTTTCTGTTGTGAACACTGAATTGACTGTATGGTTTTTTAGTTAAATATTAATTTGTAGCAAAGCATGTGAAAACCCTAGAGTTTTAATTACCGATGCTGCTGCTGACAGTCAGAGGCCAAGGCCCACTCTACTTGGTATTGCACAAACTTATAAGAAGTAGCTTGCAATTGGAAGGAGGAGTTCACAATCGAAGGCTAAGACAGGAGACAACTGATGTTGATAGCATATTGAGGAGCCCAGGGAAACATGGAGGTAAAGTAGCTCAGCATGATGCAGTGATCTCAGCACACGAAGAGCTCAACTGTTGACATATTTTGTAGACATCAGGCAAGAGAATCCTTCAAGGAGACGTATGAGGGATATTTTTTGTTGGCTTTTTCCCTAGCAGCAATAGAAAGAGTAGTGCTTACTTGAAAACCCGAATGGAAAATGAAGGGAGCCTACAAAAAAGCGGGAGAGGGACTTTTTCCAAGGGCATGTAGTGATAGGACAAGGGGCAATGGCTTTAAACTGAAAGACGGTAAATTTAGATTAGGTATGAGGAAGACATTCTTCACTATGAGGGTGGTGAGACAGTGGAACGGGTTGCTCAGAGAAGTTGTGGGTGCCCCATGCCTGGAAGTGTTCGAGGCCGGGTTGGATGGGGCTTTGAGTAACCTGGTCTAGTGGAAGGTGTCCTTGCCTATGGTAGGGTGGTTGGAACTAGATGATCTTTAATGTCTCTTCCAACCCAAACCATTCTATGGCTCTATGAAAATAAAACTAGCATCTTGGGCTGGTAGTAAGATATGGCTACTGATGCAGAGATAGTAGGGAAGGAGTAAGCTGCAAAGGGCTTTGAATTTCTATTGGATTTGAGAAGGCTGTTGTTTAGCTAGACCTAGAAATAGTATCTAGCTGAACTCAAGGGCTAAGTATTCAAATACATTTATGAATTGTATTTCTTTAAATCCATCTAGCTCTGTTCACTGATAAGAGTCAGGAAGGAACTTTTTGCATTGATTCTGCTTAGAGAGACCTACCTTCCAAATAACTTTAAGGCATTAATTCAATGTAGTGATTTGATGCTGAACATGATTTAGAGTATTGCTGCTTGTAGAGTAGACTTCCTTCCTTTTTTTCCCAATTTAACAGATGAAATTAGGGACATTTCAGCTCAGGTTTGAAGGCTGGGATTCAGTGTTTGAAGAGTATAGCTCTTACTGTAGAAAGCTCTTCTTGCTCTGACAGAGCTCACATCTCGCTCTTAAGGCATAAGGCAAAGTCTGCTCCCTGAGATTTTTCATGTTCCAAGTGTAGGCTGATTGAACTCTCGCAAATGCTTTCCATATTTTGGTGTATGTCAAGTTGTTCTGGAAATGCTTTGAATACATACTTATCACAAACAAAACAGCAATGAGAATTTTTTTAAAATAAATGACTAAATCAGTGCTTTTTGAGGGCCGTTTACATTAGACAACTACTGACTGATCTTATGCCAAAGCACTCTCTGTTGGACTATTAGCAAAATAAAAGGTTCCTAAGTTTCAATATCTATGGTCTAGTTAAAGACATCAGGCTGAAATATGCTGGAGTTAGATACAGCCATAATATTTTCATATGGGATCCATCAGTCAGAAAGTGCATGGGCCTCAGGAAGTGAAATAACAAGCTTAGTAATGGTGGGAGCTTAGAGGGAGAAGATGGTTAATGTAATTAGAAAGAGTTTCAATCAAGGAACAAGTTCATCTTACAAGTGTTCTTCCACAGCGAAAGCACTTTCCATGAATGACTTTTGCTGCCCTGGCTTCTTGATCTTCATGCAAAATTAACTAAGACTTATCAAAATTTCATGGCCTATAAACTAAGCCACTTCAGTTTAGTGTCACCCAGATGAAATACTGAAGTGTGACCATGGCATTTGGTGATAAACTATCATTTTAAAAGAATGGGTGGGGAAACTTGTGGTGCTGAGGAATTAAAAGCAATTAAAACCTATATATAAAAGAAGAATCAGTAGAAGGAATTAAGCTTCCGAGGAATGACAGAGAAACTCAAGGAAATAATTGAAGGAAGAAATGTCATTCTAACCTTTTAAAATATTAAAAAATTAATATACCTGAAATATCATAAAAAAGCAAGCCTGTAAACAAATCTATATTCATGGACCTTCATGTCTATCTTCAGGGTGCCCTTTAAACGTGCAAAGCATCGATCTGGTGGCCTAAGAAGATGATGTGAGATCAAGTTACAACCACAGGGGGAAGAATGCTGAAATTTCCAGATCCTCTTTTCCTGCTGGACCACGCTTTAGATTACATATAAATTATAACCTGGGATAACACCCAGGAAATCCTTCAAGAAATTATACTCTGAAAAGCCTATTTATAGCTGACACAAATCTATTTAGCCGGCATGTTTATCAGATTTAGTTATGTTCCTGCACAACTCAAAAATGTTGATATATGTAATATGGCTGCTAAGCTCCAAACAGATGCTTGTTGCTCTTGTAGCATGCATGGATGCTAGCTGGTAAAATGTAAATGACTGACTGATTTAATATCAGCTGGCTTTTTGTAATGTGGATGTTTATGAATATATCATCATCTATGGGATCATCTTTAAACAATGGTCCCAAACCATCAAATACTGCTGACGCTCCACCTCTGTCATCTGGCAACTTGCAGATGAATTCTGTTGCGAACCCACTGAAAAACAAAATATAAATCCCTGGCTGATGCTGTTAAGTGTCGTTTACAGTAGCTATGGATGTAAATCATTCATAATCCAATATCAAACTGAAAAGAGCAAATGAGTTTGTCTCTGTGGTTAAAAAGAATAAGGTATTGATTACCATAACAAATTAACAACTTAAAACCTGATATATGTCCTCTGAGTGTTGAGAGCTGTGAACTGGAACAGTCATGTATTACACATTAGCCTCATGAGACTTAAAGCAATTGCACTACAAGAATAGCTAGTTATTAGAAGAGTTCTGTAAAAATTATTTTAATGGCATTTACTGCAGGGCTAGAACAATTACCAACATGCAATCAAACTAATAGCTTTTCCTTAATTAAGATAGTTGAGCAAGACCTTGTCTTCACAGATTTGTTGTGAGAAATGATGCTGGATGTATTTTCAATGACAGGCAGATGGGCGACAACGTGAACTATTGCAGGATGGTGGAGGGAGCTGAAAAGCACTTGGCATTTCCGGAGGCTTCTACGTTGAGATGTTGATTTTTCATGGGACTGGATTTGCCCTGTGGAGTGGACTCTTACAGGGAAAATGAACCTAGAACGTCTGTGTGTATGCTGAGGGAAGAGTTTAGATTAAGTCCCTACTGATAAACCCTTTAAGGATGCTTCTATCTGCTTTGGATCTTCTCTTTTTTCCTCCCCCCATCGTGATGAGTGAGATTTCGCCAGCTGATATAACAAGATGAAAATGTGAAAGTGCACTAGTTTGAATCGATATCCATTTCTAGCCAGCAAGCTGCTTTCAGGAGAGTACTTAAAATAGTGCTAAACCGATAGAAGCCTGGAAACTACAAGGGAATGGGGTGAATGTTCATTCACATTTTTAAGGAACTTCCCTTTGACTGTACTCACACTTTCTGTCTTGTTTATGCAAATGTTTTTGTAAAGTGGTTTGTTGGCAAAAGTATTCGAGGAAATTGAAAAACAGCAGATATTGCAAATGATGATAGATTTCTTTTTGCAGATCCACAGCAGGGCTTGCAAGAAAAGCCATGAATTGCATTCCTAGTCACAGAACAAAAACATACTGTTTGCTTATTCTGTAGACCAAAATGCTGCTAGTCGAAGATGCTCAAAACTTGCAAGATATATTTTACAGATCAGCTAGAGAGACAAGTTATCCACAGAGGCTACTGTGACTACTTTACACTGCAGATATTGTGGTACACTGCTGGACAACTTGAAAACAGAAGATAGCAGGTATGTTCGTGATGAGCTACCAGCTGTTTAGCTGGCCTTATGAGTGATGTAAATGATCCTTTTTGCTTGACTGGGTATTGAAAGAAACAGCTGGTAGGCCTATGAAAATAGGGAAGCTCCCAGAAGCCAAAGGAGAGACTTTTTAGGTTTACAGCTGAAATGAAAGCTATTTTGCCTCTCCTTTCACCCTGCAGTGGTAAGCTTGCACCAGGAGATGGGAGGTGGCTTAAGGTGTTTGAAGGCAAAAACTGAAGTTAGTATTTAATCCATGAGGAACAAAGTAATGTACTGCTGCTACTGGAAAAACTGAGTTTTGTGGTGAGTACTGGGGGAAGGCAGGACATGATCCCAATGACATAGGCAGTGGGATCAAGTGCACTCTCAGCAAGTTTGCAGATGACACCAAGCTGAGTGGTGCGGTTGACACACCTGAGGGACGGGATGCCATCCAGAGGGACCTGGACAAGCTCGAGGAATGGGCCCATGTGAACCTCATGAGGTTCAACAATGCCAAGTGCAGGGTCCTGCACCTGGGTCAGGGCAACCCCCAGTTTGATACTGGGGATACAATCCCCAGATCAATACAGGCTGAAGGATGAAGGGATGGAGAGCAGCCCTGCT
>NW_010553825.1:48479-71570 GCF_000687285.1 Phaethon lepturus | reverse complement strand
GGCCGCGGGGTCTGACGTTCGCTTTGAAACGCCCGTCGTTCCCCGGGCCGGGGGGTGCTGGGCGGCTGTTCCCAGCGCGGCGACACACGCGAAGCCGCCGGGCTCCCTTACTCCTCGTCGGTGCCCTGAACCCGGCACCGGAGAAAAAGCGGTTCCCGTCCCCTTGGCGGGCTCTTTGTGGTGAGGTTACGACTGCTCCTTCAGTTGCAATAGCTTAATAACGCTTTTCACTTTTCCTAGCAGAGGAAGCATGTTGTAACGACACGTAAACATGTAAGTGGAGAAGACATTTTCAACAGTGCTAACAGCAGCTTTTGCTTCAGAAGTGCGAAACTGCCGCCTTCACCATAGAAACCTAGAAGAAAGCAGAGTTCTTTGCCCATGAGTTATTTCTCAGGTATTCACAGAATCATAGAGTAGTTTGGGTTGGAAGGGACCTTGAAAGGCCATTTAGTCCAACTCCTCTGCAATGGGCAGGGACATAGTTGACTAGAGCAGGTTGCTCAGAGCTCCATCCAGCCTGACCTTCAATGTTTCCAAGGATGGAGCATCTACAACCTCTTGGCACAACCTCTTCCACTGCCTCAACACCTTTGTGGTGAAAAATTTATATGTAGTCTAAATCTGCCCTCTTCTAGTTTAAAACCATTACCCCTTGTCCTATCGCAACAGGCCCTGCTAAGAAGTCTGTTCCCATCTTTCTTACAAGCCCCCTTAAAGCACTAGAAGGCTGCAGTAAGGTCTCCCTGGAGCCTTCTCTCTTCCAGGCTGAACAACCCCAACTCTCTCAGCCTGTCATCACAGGAGAGATGTTCCATCCCTCTGATCATTATTGTGGCCCTCTTCTTGACCTGCTCCAACAGGTCCATGTCTTTCCTGTGCTGAGGGCTCCAGAGCTGGAGGCAGTACTGCAGGTGGAGTCTTACCAGAGCAGAGCAGAGGGGCAGAACCACCTCCCTCGACCTGCTGGCCATGGCTGGCCTTCTGGGCTGCGAGCGCACATTGCCGGCTCATGTCCAGCTTTTCATCCACCAATACCCCCAAGTCCTTCTCCTCAAGGCTGCTCTTAATCCCCTCATCCCTCAGCCTGTACTGATACCAGGGCTTGCCCCAACTCAGGTGCAGGACCTTGCACTTGGCCTTGTGCATGTCAGGGGTTCCTCATGGGGTTCACATGGGCCCGTTCCTTAAGCTTGTTCAGGTCCCTCTGGATGGCATCCCGTCCCTCAAGCATGTCAACCGCACCACTCAGCTCCGTGTCCTCTGCAAACTTGCTGAGGGTGCAGAATAGTTCACATCAAAACATGAAGCTCATGATACGTATCAAAGCTCAGAATAACCAGCTGCTGCAGTGTTAATATCTGTAAAAATGATATTAAAGCCTCTGAATATGCTGGGAAAGTATGCCTTAATCCTGGTAGTTCAAGTTACCTGCCTTAAGCATTACTACTTAACCACTAAGAGATGGGTCTTCCTGGGAAGACCAAAACACTCTGGTTGTGTTGTGACACAAGGGGAAATGTTAAAGAGTTTGCAGCTCTTGCCTGCTTTGTATGCCTGCTTGGGAGCAGTGCTGCTCCCGTCAGGTGTGAGGGTGGTGAAATACTGGCACAGGTTGCCCAGAGAGGTGGTAGATGCCCCATCCCTGGAGACATGTCTGAACTAGTATACTGAGTACTGCTTGCAGCAAATGTTTTCAGAGTGGTACTGGTGCTGGGTGTTCTCCACCTGTAGCGTGAGCTGCCATGTGTTTTGACTGATCTAACAATATGAACAGGCATTCATTCTGTGTATAAAATGCCAGTAGCTCTTCTTCCAAGAGTTTGTTTTTCTGTAACATTTTTCATCTCTGTTTTCAAAATAAATGAAGGCGTCCAACCTTGTTTTAAAATTATTTGCAGAGGGAGTAACCAGAAAAGTTGTCTCAGTAATGAAAGAATAGAAATACAAATCAAAGAAAGTGAGGGGTTTTTTTTGTATGTCTAGGAATGAAATCTAAGTTTCAGGAGTTTTAACTGCAGAAGAGGCACTAACAGACCTTTCTGTTAGGACTTCTTGCTGGGAGCTGACCTGTGTGGGAGTGTGGAAGCAGAGGAGGAAGAGTGGCAAATGTTCTTTGTGACCTCTATTTAAAGTTACAGGGTTTTTTTTCCTAGACCTGATGCTGCCTTTCATCTCTTGCATGAGCTAGTCAATATAAAAGCATAATTTTTTGTGTGTAGGAATTGCTTTTCTTACAGGTAGCACTGTAAGAACACTAGTAAAGTTTTCAGGGAATCCCTCCCTCCTGAAAAACCTACAATGAGCTCTACCAATCTGTAATATTCCTGGGGAAATGCAGTAGAAACTTCCAGTGTCTGCTTTTGACATTCCGAAAGGTAAAGCACAGATTGAACGCAAGCATGTGCTCAATCCAGAACCAAACTTTGTGTCAAGCCTGTTTCACACTGTGTCCTCGCACCACGGGCCCCATCCTTTGGGGCCTGCAGCGGCTGTGCCCTGTCTGCCCGCCGCAGAACCAAAGTGCCTGCCTCCTCTGCGGCAGCACCAGCTGTGTCACTAATGAACTTAGGGGATCTTCACATAAATTCTCTTCTTTGGGCTGAAAATTCTTGTGACAAGGTATTGTGGAGTTGTGTGGGGAGTTGGTACGGAAGGATGGTGTCTTTTGTGAACGTCAGTATCAGCAGAAAGGTTATAATCAAGATGAAGGTATGATCTAAAAATACTTGTATTCTGCTTTCACCCTGTTAACCAGCATATAGATTATATTTACATCCATCATTGTTTTCAGTGTAAAGATCAGAGTGTTCATGAAAAGGACCTTCACTTTAGAGCAGTCAGTAGGATGTGGAGTGTGTTTTGCTCCTTGCTTTGATGTTGTTTTTTTCTTCCACACTTTCTCTAGAATTCCTGTCTGAGTAGGGAACTTTATTAAATATTAATGTAACTGGATGAGCTGTGTAGAAAGGTGTCACATTTTGATCATTTACTTTGGTTTGGTTCCAGTTTTTCATAAGGGTTACTGTTTTGCACTGTGGGTTCAATCTGACTTTTCTATGACTTTTATTCTTTTATGAATTAGCTGCATTTTTGTTACGATATCAGCTGTTCTGTAACTTTTAAGGACACTTGGAATGAAATGAAATGAAGACAGATGTTCTCTGCTTTAATAACATTCAGTTTATGGAATTTACTGTCTTACAGGATTGCATCTGTATTTCTTTTAACCTTACAATGTACAGATGCTAGAACATCCTCTCCCTCAAATATATGCAATTTTTCCTCTTTTTGACCTCATTTTAGATCCAGGCATACCTGTATTTATTTAGAATTATACCTGTAATTGGTAGTTTTGGTTATGATTCAAATTTCTTGTCACTTTCTTTCTCATAAAACCCTGATTTTGTGGCTTGTAGCTTTGCAGTCATTTGAAGCGTGAGAATTATTTCATAAGCTAACCAAAATGGTAGGGGTGTAGGGTGAATCTAAAAGCTCAGCTTTGCATTTGTGAGCTCACAAGATACATCTGTGACTGCATATCTGGTTTTGTAGCCTCTATAAATATTAGGAAATTATATATGGGACCAACAGAAAAAGGATGTTGTCAAGATAGTCTCCCAGCTCATCTGCTGAAATGCTGTGGAACAGCTGTGGCAGAAAACAGGAATCACAGAAGGGAAATGCTGTGGTTTTTGAATCAAATTCCTGATTTGGGGTGATCTGGTTAATGGCTTTCAAGTTATTGGGGTTGGTAATGCTGGCTAGCTAAGTGCTATAGAAATGTGGTTCTGCAACCTGGCTGCTTCTCTTAACTTTCCACATCCAGATTTTTGGTTTGATTTCCACGTATGGATAATGTCAAATTGGGAATTTTGAATATGTTAACAATAAATATGTTTAATGATCCAAGTGCCTCTGATTTTTTGCTTTACACTCATGAGAAAAAACTAAAAGAGTGAGCGAGCAGGGCTAACAGAAAAGAACACACAGCCCTTGTTTGCTGAAGATGAACATAGCCTTGGGGGCATCAAAAAGCTTCTCTTCATATCAAAAAATATTAAGAGTTGTTCAGGGAGGGTGGAGGTTTTTGTGCTTTGTTTTTCTTAGTGTTTTCTATTCCCTCTTCTTTATTCTGAAGTAAGCTTACTGCTGATCTTTTAGGCATATTGTAAAGCCCCCATCTCTGTTCCCAGGCTTTTGAGGAAGAAGAGGGCAGCTGGGCGCTGGGGGAATATTGGGGTTGGGATTAGTACATAGCAGAGAGGTTTATTTTCCCTTTGCACATAGAGGAAATTACTAGGATTGCTCATGTTGTTGTTGTTAATTTGTCTTTCTTAATATATGTCTAGGTGCCTAGAGCTTTTTATGTTTCCATATATTTAAATAAACAAACCTACAGATAAGAAAAAGATTAATCTTGCTATTGTAGCTACATACAGTGGGTTACATTTTCAAAAGCTGCAATATGGACTCTCTTTTCGTAAGTGGGTTATGAACTTACATCTCCTTCAGTAAACGAATAAAACTGCAGGTTATTAAGGACTATTGGGAAAAGATTTTTTTTAAACTGTCTATGTGTCTAAGTACCCAATTAACCATAAAGTTTCTGTGCTGCTTACAAGTTGTTCAAACATTTTAGCAATGGATATTTCCACTAACTGGCATGTAACTATGTGAAGGGTAGTTACTAGCAGGTTACTTACTCCTTGTAGGCCACCCACAGAATCAAGTAAGAGAAATTTCTCCCCCAATTCAGAACAAGGCTCATCACCTTCTGTAAGAGTCTTCTACTTTACATTGCCCATCCAGGGAACGAGAGACATGGCTTTTTTTAAATAAGCAAGCTGCTCAAGTAAGTGCCTTATGTCAGGCAGCATGATTGCTTCCTCCTTCTCCCATCACCAAGACTCAAATATGATGATTTTAAATATAGGAATGTCACCTTCACCTCCATTCTTTTCCTGAAGTCTGTATTGTACATTTGCATCAGTTCATTTTCAAAAAGGAGCAGAAGCCCATTAGCTTCAGCCCTACATCAATGGCTGTTAGCTAAAACCCATTTGATTTGGATCATTTGGTATATACAAAGACAGCAATCGCTTAGAAAAGATTCACCTGATGTTTCACAACTTGGATCATTAGACATAACTTCTGTCACCTTCCTTGACATAGTGTTGTGAACAGTGGTGATCCTTATGCCTTCCTGATCCCTGAGGTATTCTGTAACCGCCTTGCTCCCAGTGTGGATGAGAGCAGCTTTCAGCCTCCTCTGATCTGCAGTGAATCCTGCATCCCCAAGACACAAAAAGCTCTTGCTCTGCCTTTCTTTCCCTGCATGTAATAGCCGTGCTGTTACTCAAAAGAAAAGTGTAAACAGCAACTGAAGGCAACTCAGCCAATTCCTCGTTTCAGTGGAAAGCCTCGAAACAGATCCCCAGCTTTAGTGTGGCTTTATGGTAGTGAATGAGCACCAAGAGGCTGTAGCAGAATGGAGGATTAGGACTGCAACTACAGGCTTATCCCTCTGAAACACTAATGCATGTTCCCACCAGTGGTACCAAAGACTCCAGTGAGACTGTTTACCTGCTCAAATTGAAGCAACTGCTGAAGTGGATAGATTCTGCTGTTCATTGGAAAGGATAGAGGAGAAATCCTTACAGTCTGACTTCCTGAAGAATTAGAAAACCGAATTTTCTCTGCATGGTTATGAGTAAAAGCAAATTTAAATGTCTCAACAGCATTATTTATAGACTTGATTTGAAGCTTTGATTACTAAAGTTTTGTTTAGAAGAAAGTCAGATAATAAAAGTTACTTGGAGCACTCTTTAAAAGCAGCTGATAAGGTTTTATGCACTTAATTTTTGCAATAACCAGCTTAGAGGTTTATTATTTAAGCTTGGAGTATGCTATAAGATTTTCTGTGAGTAGAGAATTAAGGTTTTTTAGTCCTCATGGAATAGCACTATCTTACTGGACACAAATCTTAACCCTCCACCAAGAGGGAGGGTCATGAAGGGTTGCTTAATGGACTGTCTCTTAAGCTTCACCAGCCACCTAAACAGATTGTGTAGTAACAAAATAGTGCTGTACACATTTCTCTGATTTTCTTGGTCAGACACTTTGGACCACACTCTGCCATCGAGTGGGTGTACTCAGGTCTCTGGAAGGCTGCAGGGCTGTGGAGGCGAGTGGAAGCAGGAAGGGCTATTCCCTAAACATGGAGCTTCGTCATGGGGTGGGCTGAGGTGCTGTTGGCAGCCGGAGTAACTCACAGGCTGCAGTGTATTAACCTGCAGCAGCTACCACCACATTCCCTGTTATCTGCTGGCTTTTCTCTAAGAGCTTGAGGTTGCCCCTTGCCCTTGCAGGTGGTTTTCTGGTCCTGAACCACTGCCGGTCACGGCATGGTGTATTACAGTAATTGCCAGACTGACCTTTCCTCCCTCCTAACCTGAGCTGGGAAGACAGGCACACCTACACAAAAACTTCCTAGGTGAGGGTTTCTAACCCATGCAAATTATTTCTGCTGTCACCACAAAATTCCATTTGCCAGTCTTTGCATTTATAATTAAAAAAATTTCTTTGTGCTACCAAAATTGCTTGATAATGGCTTTAATCTGGCTCATTCTTTTAGATTAAGAGGTACTAACTAGTCAAAAATTCCTCGTCATTAAAAAGTTTTAAATCACTTTTAAAAAAACACTTTTTATTAGTCAGAGGAAATCTATTTCTTGTCATGAAGTCTAAGGAACTAGTTAACAACTTAAATTTCCAAGTTACTTATGTTTTTGAAATATGAGAGATTTCAGATTATTTCTTGCTTCCAATAAAATTGATGATAAAGAATAAATTAGAAAAGTAGAATGAAAATTTAGGAAAATTCTTAAGCATTTCTTTCATTTTGACATGTTTATTTTTCACTTTTTAAAGCATAAGTTAGCTAAAATTTATAAACAGAAAGGCATTAACAAAACCTTTTTTATTTAAATAAACAAATAGGATGGGTTGATAATGTTGAAGCTTTTCCCCAAGCTTTTTTTGAATAAAGAAATTAATTGTAACAAACCCTTGCTATAGTCTTGCTTTTGGGGAAAAAACAAAAGCAACAGACATTTAAAAAAAAAAAAAAATCTAACCAGATATTCCTAGTTAGCTTTGGAAGGAAGTGACTGGTTTGTTTGTCTTCTGGATCAACAACAACCTCAAATAAAGCTGAGCAAAGCTGGTTTTGGTCCTGTAGCCAAAAAGACCAAATTCAATACATCAAAGATTTAGCTGAAGGGCAAATGATGCCAAGTTGAAGGGAGTAGAAGAAACAATTCCTATCTGTAGAGGGCACAGTTCATTCCAAGATATCATTACAGTTGGAGGAAGGTATTCCACTTACATGTGTATTTTTGAGAGGGGGAGATCAGGAAATAAAGCAAAATGATCAATCGCTGAATAGCAAGAATCATAAGGAAATAGAAATATTTGTTTCTTTTTTAGCTTAATGATTATCAAGGGGACAGCTGAGCAGTATAGCAAATGTTCACTCTCAGGATCTGGATTAATTACACTGCACTTAACTACTGTGTAAACAGGGTGCCATAATTTTTACTTAGGAGTTGAAGTGTGCTGGCATGTTGTAAAATATCTGTCCCATCCCATTTCCCTGCTGGCTGTGTTGAGGGTCGATTAGTGCCACAACGGATATGTTTGAACCTATTTTTCTGCAGTATCTATTCGTTTGGATAGCTCACCTGAGTTTCCAGCTACTGACTCATCTGCATCACTTTATCTTCGAAGGTAAAGTACTTATTCCTCTGCACAACAGCTGCCACTGATATGTATTGGTGTTGTGAAGTCTGAGTACCCTTGAAAAGCAGAATTCTTGGAGCAGGGATTATTTGGAACTGGACAAGCAGAATTCAAAACACCCAAAGTGAATGGATACTTTAAAAAATATCAATAATAAAATTATTGGGGATCTTTCAGTGCTGTAGCAAAGTCTGACACGTTGAAGACTGACTCATACGTTTTCAGAATACTGCAGAACAAGTTCATTATATTAAAAGTTATGCTTGTAAAATACTGTATCTTCATAGAGTCTCATTTGGAAGTCTCAAAGCAACACACAATTCCTCAAGTTAAACCTCATAGTCTTGTAGGCAGGCAGGTAGGTGAAGGAGGCCATCCCAGTCTTATTGTCCAACAGCTGGAGTGAAATTACTTCTTCCTTAGTGTAAGCAGTATCAGATTCACCACATTCACCTGGTGGCAAATACATTTCCATAAGTGATAGCAAAGCTTGGCCCAAAAGGTTCCAATGAGTGAAAGCAGCACGAGAACAAAGTGGCATCCTAAACCCAAATGAAAGTGAGTGTAAGAAGAAAATGTCTTTCTCCCTGTTTTTGAAACAGTGGTTAGCAAAATACTAGGTAGAGTGGCTTATTAGTTTTCCTATTTCTGTAAGAAAAGATCCTGTAGTACTTCAGCAGTGAGCGAAGAACAATGTTGCTATGGTGACTTTTTGTTATGTGGCAGGAAAATATAATAATCAGATGAATTGTTCGTAAGGTCTAAGATATTAACCAGTCTATATTTTGTAGGGCTTTTGGTAGCTTTATGAAAGCTGATACAATATATGGTATGGCCTGATGAGAAAATTACTAAATTGGGGGAAAAAAGAAAAAGAAAAGTGGTGAAATACAGAGATATCATCCAAATGGAATAGAGAGTTCTTCATCTGGGTGATTAATAGTTGCTGATGTTGAAAAGATGCCATCACCCAGCGGTCCTCAGGGTCGACCCATTGACATATCTAGACATAGTCTAAGACTGAATGCTTCATCATTAATTACATCAACATTCACATAACATGAGTTTGTTCCAGAGCCACTCTGCAGGGGTCAGTCAACTGATGAAGAGACATGGAAATAATTTTCATGGAAAGAGGAAAACATGAAATAAGCTTTTCCCCTAATTTTACAGAAAGTAATATTTCTAAAGACACATAGGAATGCTTTCTAAATATTATATGGACTACTACTTAGGCTGTGAATCTGAAATCCTTAGACAGTACTAGATGTTTGACAAGTCTGTGTGCTCCATTGAATTATTAACTGCTAATGTTTTGTATGTTTTTCCTCCTGAAAGGGCAGAGTTGTTATAATTACTTATCTAATGCTGCAAGTGCTCATGCTTTGCAAAACGCAAGAAAGGCATTATGCCTGTTCCATGCGGCTTCTCCTCACAGTGCAGTGCAGGACGGAGGCCGGAGGGCAAAGCACATCAGCGCAGATACACCAGCGAAGGGTTTGTTAAAGACAGTAGTTCTCAGGAGCAACTTCAAGTCAGAAAGCATTTAGGGACAATCCCAAAGCCCACTGAAGCGGATGGAAAGAAAGGCTGACTCTATCAATGAACAACGTAACTGGACTGAATGCATTGGAGTATTAAAGGGAAGCAGAAAGTGGAGAGAAGAGAGAACACCATAATCAGTGTAAGAGAATGGGAAGTCATTGCCTGAGACATCAGAAAAACAAGTGGAAAAATCTTAATGTGCCTAGTAACCTAGGAGTCACTAGCTTCACCACCTTGCCACTGGAATTGAGACAAAGATACGCTGGTTCTGCATTAATCTGTTGGCTATAATGTAATCACTCCTCTCTGTCATTTCCTGCAGCACTGTAATCTAATACTGCACAAGCGTCTCACCATGTTCACATCCTCTATTGAATAATTGTGGTTTGGTTTCATGATGCATGGCCTGTTCAATCAGCCTGTAATTGCTGCGCTATCTGGAGGTATGGTAGGTATACCTATGTAATTATGTTTACCGTTAATAATCTGTTGAGTTAGTCAAATCAGTCATCCTCAGTTGCAAGCAGCAGTTTCTACAGATGAGTTCTTCAGCTGTTGAGGGACTGTTTTTTTCTAGTTCTACTTTGCTTACTCACACAAAAGATACTCTTATTGAAAGATAACTTTGAAAATAGAACCAAAGCCCCTTTGTGGAAGTGTCAGCACTTACTATAGAGGCTGTACAGAAATCTTGTCTATGCAAAGCAGCTGGAAAAGGCCCTGAATTCAGTGGAATGAGTGTGGTACTGGCATGAGGAGTGAGAAATGAGAAATGCATGAATTCCTGTTTGCTTTGGGTATTGCTTCTTATGGGCTTTTCTAATAATGGGCAGGGTGATGAATTCAGGAGTATTTGGAGATGCCAGTGTCCTCTGGAAAAGCATGGGAGCCATGCAGGTGCTGTGGCTCTGAAGCTGTATTTTATCTTCTACAAAGGTGTTGAAAAAACTTTGTCCCTCCCTTATATAGATTCTTTCCTTGCCAATCCCATATAAAGTCAGCCTTGGCAAAGGTTTTTAGATATAGGTTTATAGTTAGTGAAATTATCTGTATTCCCTGCTGTAAAAATAGCTCTTTACTTCAGTTTCCTTCTTTTTCATTCACAGCAGTTTCCTTTATAGCATATTACTCAAATGTTACATCTATCAGGATAATATACTTCAAATTCTAATGTGAAGTGTTTAGAGACCATATATGACCAAACTCATAGATACGAGTTTGATTTGTAGAATTATATTGTTTTTCAGTAACGTCAAACTGCACTGGGGTTATACTATGACATTTTGGGTGTCACCTCTTCTTTCATAATCTTCTGTTTTAGAAGCTGTGCTATTTACCCTTAACTGCGTTTGAAACATGTAAAATCACCCATCGTATTAGTAATTTCTTGAATGGAAACATGAAGAGGTTGTGATGCTTTGGCAACAGGCTGATGTGCACAGCCTTCATGTCAAAAGTATTACACTGCAACAGTGTGAGGATGCAACTGTCTGTGCTGTGATTATTTGGTAGGATTTGTCTGTATCTCCTCTAACACGAGAGAAAGGCTTCAACCAAAGATATATAGAATTACACAAGACATAGGTAGAAGAGACATTACTTCTGGCAGAGTATGTTTCTCAATCTGCAAAAAAACCCTGATGTAACCCATGGGAGCACCCCCAAGCCGAGTCTGAAGTGACCTATCTGACACAGGCTACATGTGAATTGACAGCAAGATGCAAAATTCTGTAGCCCATTACCCTTCTTTCATTGCTCTTAACACCTAAAGACAACTTCCTGCAGCAGCACTATGTTGCTGGCAGGTCTCACATCCAAATAATGATCCAGCCCACACATATTTATACATGAAATGTGATTGCATCATGGCACAATCGTGGCTTCAGGAACCTCATGGAAGTGTTCCAGTTAATTAAATATGAAACAGGCACAGTAGTTACAACAATGTCAACTTATTCTGCTGCCAGCTCTTAAAAGAACTCTTTAGCTCATGGTAAACCAAACCTCCCCAGCCTGAGAGGTGCCCACTCAGAGAAACAACGGTCCTTTGGAAAACTAAAAGAATTCCAGCTAAAATGGTATGTTAAACACAGTGCACCATTGGCAATAATTATATAGGACTACATCTATCATTGGATCTAAGAGTACAATTTAATTCAGAGAAATTAATGTCTTCCCATGACTGATTGTACTTTTGCTATCACTATGTGTCTTTGTGAGTGCATGTGCTCCATCCACTTGTGCTTCCTTGTGATCAGCTTTAGAGATAACATGGTGTTTACCATATATTGCCAGGATTCAGAATAGAAAAGCATTCGCAATTTCAAAAACTGTCTGGTGTTGAGTGTCAGATTTAAATTGTTTCTAATTAATTTCCTGAAGGTCTGGCTCCAAACTCAGTTTAGGGCTAAAAGTAAAAGAAGTAGCATTTTTCTCTCCTTCTCTCCCAAAGCCAGACTGTCATACAAGCCTTGGCTGACCCAGCATACATTTTAAGTTTATGCTGTAGGAAAAAAAAACCAGATGTGGAAGTATCAAAGACAGGGTCTGCCTGTAAAATTAGTTTTATACTTTCACCAGATAAAGTTCAAAGACAGCAACATTATTTAACATATATTTGGCTTACTAAAGACACTTCTGACCAGAGAAACAAAATGCTTGATTTGAAGAAAGGTTAATCACTGGGTTCATCGAGGTGTGCTAGGAGTGTGCATGCATGTGCAAAGGATAAGGTAACTGTGCGACTCTGAGTCCAGGGCTGGCATTTGAGAAGGAGCTTATGGCAGGGAGGAAAGGTAGCAGTGCTCAGGCTTTGTATTGCAAGGGAAATAGTGGAAAACCACTGCCTGGGCCTTTCAGACTACATTAGTAGTATATTTGGTGGAAAATACACATTAAGAACGAATCGTGCAGTGTAAGAAAGAGTGCCATGACAACATGACAATATTAATCCACAAATACACAAGTGATATCTTATGGTTAGAAGTAAAATTCATTAAACAGTTTAACATTTTTAAATTATCCTTTTCATTTCAGTGATTCTCAAATAGACCTTGCCAGCAGAGATCTTCATGTGTATGTGTGCTTCCGTCTTCATGAAGGGATGAACTTTTTGCTCTAGGTTATCATGTTTTTTCCCATTGTTACTCATTTATTGTTTGCTGTTGCTCTTATTGATAGCACACATCTATGCAGTGGTCATATAACCTAAGTAAACTGTCTCCCTTACACAGAAAGGTCACAGCCACGGAGAAAAATAAGCGAGATACTTATAGGCCAGTTCAGCTCAATCATAGATACATAATAAACTGAGACTAAACAATGACAAAATGGGATGTGATAATACAAATCAGCAAGGAGGAAATATTTAAGATTGCAAAAACAATAATAAATAGAAAAGAAAAAAAATCTAAGCAGTATATAGGTGTGGGAAGAACAGAGTAATAGAAGAATATAACCACTAAGAAGTGAGAGGTAGTATGTAAATAGGAATACTGGGATGACAGAAAGAAGCAGAACATAATGTTACTGCATAGAAAAAGCTGCCCATCCTAGAAAATACTGTGGAGTATTCTTTTAAACAAGGTATTGGAATGAAGGCATTTAAATGGACAATGAGCCAAATGTTCAGGCGCACACTGCTGGCAATGTCCTGCCCTAGCCATGGGTGGCTCTGGGTATGGGGCAGGGACTTTCTGCTTCCCAGCAGTATGTGGCACGTCATTCCTTCTGCCGAAGCATGCTTTCTTGGGACTTCCCTGTCAACAGGAATTACTCAGTTTGTGGTCTTTTTAACTCAGTATGCTCCTTTTGTAAATGAAGAATTGGTCATACAGTATGAATAACATTTGAAAATGGATCTTTTGAGCACATTTCATTGAGGCTGAATATAGCACTGTTGCAATAAAATAAATTCAGTTCAGCCTCCAACAGCAGGGAACACTGCACGGCTTATGTTACACAGTCACAGAGTTCTCCCCCCTTTTCTGCATTAAGGTGGTTGTTGCAAACTGTTTGTTGGTCCTGTATTGTCATTCTGTGCAACTGTATTGCCTATGGCTCTGTAAACTCCCTGAAAACAATTATTAACAATTCTTAGTACAGCTATTTACATAATGACTATAGCGTTTTCTCAGAAATTGCCCTCTGAACATGCAAATCGCTCCTCATGTTGCCCATGTGGTCCCTCAGTTCTGACTGAGTCTAAGCATCACTTCAGGTTCTCATGTGATGCAAAAATGCACGAACTGCAAAAAATGGAGCTTTCAAGGTATGGTGTTATTTTCTTTACACAAAACTCGTAAGTACTCCTCGAGACACTCTTCCTCCATCATCCTATCTCACAGCTGGTCTGCTGGGCCCACAAGTGTGGGGCTGTGACCAGACTGAAGAGTCCCTGCCCAGCTGGTTGGAGTTGGCCCTGAACGTGCAATAGCTCTGGAGGGGGAAGAGCCTTGCTGGCTTCTGTGGGTTACGGAAACAGTCAAAGGGAACCTACCAAATTCTCTATTTGTTCCTTAGCAACACAATCAACCTGTTTCATACTTCAGTCTTCTGTCCAATTTAAGCTTTGAAGTTTTAGAGTATTAGTAAGGACTTCAGGGCATTTTCCTAATAAATTCAGGCTTTTGGCTTTTCAGATTGGAGCATAGTTAGTACTTCTTAAACTAGAAGCACTTCTAAGTTGGTGTTATAGCAATTAAGTGGGAACTATCACTGTTTCCCTAGAAGCTAGACAAGAGCCCTCTCCCACTGTTTTTGATTTCCACTGTTACTCCATCTCCACTCTGCTTTGAACGTGGGACTGCATAGGAAGATGAAATGGTTTTCTTCTAGACAATATGGGTGACAAATAACATTAATTTGTCTCTTCATTATATCTTGTTGATAATGAGGCAGTATTTGCCTTTTTTTCCTGACATAAGTATCGTTCCTCTGGAGCAACACCTGAGTCCTTGAAAGTGAGCATCCCAACAAAGGTGAAATCCCTGTGCCAGGACTTGAGTAAATGCAAACCATATTATCTACAAACTGATTTCACAATAGAGAGGCAGGGCACTCCTCAGAGATCTAGACAGCAACAGTGTATTCCCAGAAAGCCAGTAAGTCTCAGGAGTCAGCTGTGATCACAGGGAGTGAAACCTTCTCCATTTTTTATCCTGGTCTGTTCTTTAAAGCTGCCACACTTCTTCTGCAGCAGATAGTACACAGCATGTCTTAAACACAGCACAACATCTGTCAGTCTTGTTCTGGAGGTCCTGACTTTTTCTATTCATTTCCCAGGGGAGCCCACACACCCAAGTCAAGGTCATGATTTCCAAGAGGTGAGAAGAAAGAATTCACAGTCATGTGATTCCAGAGGATTTTGGTGGGTGTCTGAAACCCAGCTTGGCATTTACCCATTTGAGGATCTAGATTTAATGCCTTTATCTCTACAGTAACTACAAACTCCCCTGTACTAGTATGAACCATACTCAAGCAGAGGAGAAGCAGGCATGTTGCTGTAAGTAGTTATGGTATGCAGGTAAAACTCTTAATATTAAATATCTGTTCTTTAGCCATAAAAATCTGTAGCCTGTATAGCTATGGTCTTTTTCACTTATGCTAGATCATAAACTAGTAATATGCTGTCTTTAAAATATAAGGAAATTTTAAAAGAATCTAATATGACTCATTGCCTTGTAAGGAGACTGTCTCTCTTTTTATTAACTAATTTCAATTTGTGTCTCCCCAAGGTATTTGCAGCAGCTTATCTGTCTTTCACCTCATGACGGGGTTATTAGTTATATCACAACAGGATAAATGGTATTAAAATAAATGGTACACAAATGATGCATTTGTTCTGTGAGTGACAACACTGCCAATTATTGCTTGTGTGGTACTTCATTGAAAGTCTTCAAATTGTTCAATATCATAAGCAAGACAAAATAGAAGCAGGAGTCTTTAGAGCAGGTGGATTTACTACCCCAACCAGATGTATTTTTCAGAGATCCTACTGCCAGTTAAAAAGTGATTGGCTATGTAATTACGGATATGATTACGAATATTAGATCAACAGGCTGACAATAATCATGGTAGCCAGATTTTAGTCTCTGGCAGAAATGAGATTAACAATTGAGAAGTCCTCTCATGGAAACTAAGCAGACTTCCTGTACGACATAAACATTCTTTATTAAGCTTGTCGAATGAAAAGGCCACAAGACATCCTGAAATAGCAGTTTCAAGAAAACTATCATTTAATCTATTTTTCTTCTTCTGAATAGGTCAATGTCTGATGTTCCCATCAGTTTGTTCTATAGACTACTCACACCATGTGGAATGGGAACCAGGTTTGATGAGTGATCCAGACATGGCAGGGAAAGTAGCAGAGCTGGATCACTGCTAGGTGAGGTCTTTCATCTGAATGTGGAGCAGGGCAGCTCACACAGGTACTGGATGAGCAGTGGGCAGCTGGTGCATGGGATGTTCTGGGCAGCAGCAAGGTTTGAATTGCAGTGTCCAGAAGTCACAAATGTCCATGCCAAGCAGGCAAAGGTTCTGGCTGAAGGCAGTGCAGCCCCTGGGGCGGCAGCCAGCACTTTACACTCTCCACATTCATAGCACTGGGTGTCTTCCCTTCCTGATGGTTTGCAGGGCCCAAAAACTATCCCACTCAGGGTTTCTAAATCCCTTGTAAGGGGCTCTTCTAAGAGTAGTTTCTCATGTCTCTTTCTGATAATTTTTCTGTGGAGCTTGCAGACAATCCAACCCCATGCTAACAACTGCTGGCTGCGGTGCTTGTGTGTAACATTCACAGCACTGCCAACCCCAAATCCCAAAGCCATGCTGTAAACACTGAAATGAGAATCATTAATATTTCCATGATTTTTAAAAATACATTTTGATGGTCCCTCTGCCCTTGGCTTTATGACCTTACAGAATGCACCAGAACCTTGTGTTCAAGCTTTTCTTTGTGACCATGAGAGAGCACTTTCTTTTATAAAAAGAAAGCTGAGATGCTCCTGGATCACAGTAATGAAGGGGCTGGGAGTTGCAAGGAAAGTATTCAATATCCTCAATACACCAATAAAATCAACAGTGCTGTCAGTAACCATGATTATGGCTGATCACTCCAGGAGCAAAGTGGAGACCTTGCAAGGCAACGATAAAACAGTAAGAACTGAGTGGCTAGACAGAGGGCAACAATAGCTGAAGCGATGAAAGGAGAGGCAAGGGAGCAGAGCTTTTACAGGGGTGTGCTGCCTGGCTGTTGCCTGAAGTATGAAGGGATTTCAGCTGATTCCTGTGACCTATAGCCAGGGAAGGTGTTTTCAGAAGAGGAATGTGAGAGTCTGGAGGAGATGTGTAACAGTGAACAGGAAAAAAAATGAGACCATCATTTCTTTTTCATCATTAGCTTGTGGTAGAAACATTGGAAAGTCGCTGTTTGCATACACCCCAAATAAAAAAAAGGAGTTTTGGGCAGGCAGAGGTCTGACATGTGCTTAATTAAAACAAAACTAGCAGGAATATGACATCTCTGGCTGTGCTGTCAGACTCCTTGGAGGAGGCAAAAATTGCTGGGCGAACCCTTAACCTTTAACTCGCATTGTAATGTCTTGAGTTTGTAAACAATTCTATTCCTCCCATGCTAAAAGAGATGCAAGGGAGTAAAACAAGCCCAAGAGTTTCAGTTCTGGGGTGAGATATCCTGAAAATACTACATGTCCTCTGGAGCCAGCCTAGACAGGTTTCCCAGAGACTTGGGGCTACTGGAGAGCTCCTGCACTTGCTGCTGACAGCTGAAAGATAGTGTCACACAGAAACCTAAGTGGCCTAAGTGGTCAGAAGGAGCAGGAGACCTTCTTTTTTCCTTCTCCTTTCCATTGTCCACATGTCATGGCTTTCCAATAATAGACATATATGGAGTTGGGCCATTTGCAACGCCAAGGCACCAGCTCATTGATTTGCTTTTCAATGAGTGCACTGTTGAGAAAAAGAAGAGGTGAGACTTTCCTTCCATGTGGTTTGTTGCAACTGATTATTCTAAAAATTCACTGTGAGCCCAGGGAAAGCTTCAGATTAACATCTTTTTTGTATTTAAACACAATACCTGTTTGAAACTTGTGAGCAGCTTTTTGCCTTTTTGGACACCTCCATGTTATCCCTGGCAGTGTGGAGAAGCTCTCAAGTCCTTTGTCTACACAGGTAATTGAAAATAAACCACCACTGTCTGAGCATGAATGCAACATTCAGGACCAGAACTGGTTTTGGTCGTTAGGCTAATTCAACTGGATGAAAGTAAATTTACAGCAGGGCTGATTGTAAGAGTCTGCCTGCAGTAAACAGTGGCTGGGGCCAAGAGCTCAGGTGGGAGTCCAGAAGCAGCACTAATATAAATATTGGAAATTTCCTGACTAAAAAAGTGGAAGTCTGTTACAGGCCTGTAAATTCGTTTAGTTTGGCTTAGGTGCATGGGACCAGAGGCATTTCATGCTGCTTGAGAATTGTGTTATTGAACAGCCATTGTTGCAATTAGCCTTAATAGAAAAATCCTCTTGAAAGCATATTTCAGTTCATTGTTTGAACTCTGCCTTTAGCTCAGTTATTAATTTTCTATCTATCTAATTACCAAGTCATATTTCCTCTTTGTTACAAACTCCCTGCTATTTTATCGCTTATAAAGAGCTAGCCTGACTTTTTACATCCTTACTGCTATACACCTAACATGTAAATTGCTTCAGGAATTCACTTGGGGCAGTTTGTTAAGCAAATCTCATTAATTTACTTGCCTGGATTGCCTATACACTTCTCTGCAGCTGGGAGTGCAGGTGCATGCAAACACTGGTGACCCCATTTTATGAGGTGCTGGATACTCCTTTCTGGCACACAGCCCTGCTTTCACTGCAACCACCCTCGTGCTTCTTGGCAAGCACCAGCACAGTGACTACCTTCATTAGCAGCCTCTTCAGAGAAGGAAAACACCAAGTTAGCTTGGAGACTGGATTCATTTAGCATCAATACTGATGTTTCTCTTGACTGCAGGATGACACTATGTTTTGGGAACTATGGGAAGATTTGCAGGACTGATGTCAATCTGCAAGCCAGCAGGTATCATTTAACACTCTCCTTTCCACTGCTCGCCGTCCCTCTAAGTTACACTGTTGGACTACTTTTCTTTGCTCCTTTTCCAAATTATAGGGATGTGGGGTATCTCTGTGGTTTCTGTTCCCTCACAATCTGTGGGGGAAATCTCCATACAGGCTGAAAGGCTGTATGGAGATACTGTTGCATGAAGTTCCCTGGACTTCTGCTGCTACTGACAGCTCTTGGAAGCATGGCTAGACTTTAGACCTGACATGATCTGACATAGCTTCATTAAGGCATTTTCCATGAGTGTGTTTTTCTTAGCTTTTAGTGCATTGTAATATAGAGACTGGTTTGTATATAGGAAAATGCCGAAATGAGCATGTACTGCTACCACAAAGACCCTCGTATGTATTCTTCTGTGCTCCATGAGGAAGAAAAGCTAATTCCTAGCCACAAAAATCATAGCACTAGTCAATGAAGAAGCCTTTTTGTTCCATTAGCAACTTTGTTTTAGGAAGGCTGTGAGGGATCCATGTTCAAGTAGCACCTGTTTAGTGAAGGGATGCCCAGGAATGACCAAACCCTGCCTCAACAGGTCTCTGGTTTGCAGCTGTTTCTGAGGTGCAGAAGGCAACTTGTGGGACAGGAGACAAAGGGGTATGTCTGCAGAATGTGCTCGATGGCTTGGTTTCCTACAAAACACTTGTACTAACACAGGAGAAATGATGGGAAAAAATACCAGCCCATACCATGCAGGCTTATGAGGGGGAGGAGAATGGCCTGAAGTAATCAAATCCTTTTCCCTGCTGGCACTGCCGAGAGAAGCGTGTGCTCCCTTAACTCACCAGAGTCTGCTCAGAGCAGAGCTGCGTTCCTGTCGCCTGGGCTGGCAGCCACAGCGCCCTTCTGTCCTGAGTCATGGCCAGGGCTCGGCTGCCTTTGTCCTCAGGAAATTTAATTCTGGAGTCAAGAAAAACTTTACCTTGTGCATCAGAATCAAAGAGCTACTACACACATAACATATTCCAACAAGTTCAAAAATCTGGAAGGATCTGCTTGGGTCATGAAACCCAGTCCCTACGATCCCAGGCAGCCACACAATAGGTGTTTAATCCACTGCATTCGCTAGAGCATCCCCTCCATGCCATAGCTCTGGGCTGCAAATATTTCCCTATATCCTGTCATAAGTGTAACCTCTTTTGTACACGCTACCAAAAGTCCACAAGACTGTAACATGCCATGGCAAAAAGGCACAGGAGATATGGAAAGGGTCACCACAACCTGAGGTCCCTGCAGCAGTGGGGATTTATTGGGTGAACATGCCAGTCTGATCTAGAAACTGATGGCAGCTCATCTACCCTTTAGTTTGGGTTTTAATCTACAGATTCTTCCTTTTGTCATTTGTAGACAAGGAATTTCAGTGACCATTTTCTCCCTGTAAATTGCATGGGTGGTTTTGTAACTGTGCCTGGTGTCATCTTCGTGCTCTGGCTAGAGGCTGTCTAACAGCTTCTTACCCAAGCACTTCTTATTGTAATTCCAGATTGTTTACTTGCATTTAGTTTGGTTTCTCACACAAAGCCACAGCCAGAAACCACGTCCACAAATGACAGAACAGGGTTGTGTTGCTAATTAGTGCCCTGCCAATTTATGATATTCTACTAAACCTAAGCTCCCAGCACAAGTGGCCACATGTTATGCTCTGCTCTAAATTTGCCCAAGAGGTCAAATGGAAACTACACTGGTTCTTTTTCAAAACAGTGAAAATTCAAATTAAAGCGAATGCCAAAGATACTCCGAGGCCCTTTGTCACACTTAACAATACATTATTCCTATTGATTCATCTAGAGTGCATGAAACATGTGTAAGTCATGGCACGGAGTGAATCTGAAGTCTGTCAGGAGGGAACTGGTCTGTGGAAAGACAAAATGATGGGCAGAGGAGCATCAGCCCCCATGTTCCCCAACACTGCAAGCAAACCACAGGGGCACCCAGCGCACAGGCAGCTAATGCTGGTCTTTTGGCAGGGGCTGTGCTAGAAAGCACATGTGCAGAGGGCAGAGAGCCTGTCACGAGCAGAAGTATCTGTACAAATGCCCACCCAGCGGAAACTATAAGACAACGGTGAAGCACAACAAGGGCAGTGCTGACACTCCCAACCTTTTGGTTGCATTTCTGCTTTATACGTTAGCCCCACAGGCATCAGCCTGAGCTTCTCAGATGACAGGCTTTTTCCCACAGCTGGGGTCAGGGCAGCCACCTGTCTCCCTGCAGCAGCTGGTTGTCTCCTCATTAGGATGAAAAACACAACTGTGGTAATACAAGGGCTTCTATATTTTGTTGACCCCTGTCTTTGCAGCAGCTGCTGCTACTGTCCTAGCACCAGGGTGCAAACTCTAAGCTAGAGCTGCAAGCTGAAGGAATAACTCATTCATGTAGAAGCAACCTCCAAGCCTTCAGTGCGGAGTGAGGCATGCCACAGGAGAGTAGCTTCCAGGATTTTGTAGTACAAGGTCTTGGTGCATCTGCCTGTCGTGAGAGCGCTTTGGGGTTAACTGCAGTGAACCACCTTATGTCTTTTTCATACCTCTAGAAATCACTTTGAGAAGTTAGCACAAGTACATCCTAGCTGGCGTATGTGCCATTACTGCTTGTGATGCCAGCTGGAGAGAGCATTTGGATTTGAAACATCTAGGAAGGGCTGAACCGTCTCACAAAACTGGGACAGCCACGCTGTGAACATCCAGCACCCACGTCGCCAGCCGCACTGCAACATGTGTTCATTCTCACAACATGCTATGGTGTCAATTTTTATTGCTTTGTTTTTACAGGAATAAACAGCTTGAATAGGTGACTGACGCTAGAAAGGCATTCTGTTTTGTGTAATTTTACCAAGTTTGTAGATGTCCTTCTTAAACATTGGAGGAAATTTTAGATACTGGTGCAGAGCTCTGGAGCTGGGGTGCAGACAAGAATCCCACAAAGTATCAGCAGGGCGCACCCCCCCCCCCCCACACAGTACCGGCGGGGCCCCCCCCCCCCCCCCCAAAGTGTAGCTACATTGCAATTGGTAGCTAATGGTGCCATCCATTGGCACAATGTGGGCAATGGCGGCTTTTAGAGAGAGGATTTCTGTGCTGAAAGGCAAAAGCACTTAGATAACTAAAAAGAGCTTTCATGTCAGTCTGATGCCATTATGTTTAATGCAGCTGAATGTCTGACTTTTGCTGAAATAAAATAGTCTTACAGCAGTGGGAGGAGAGACACGTTTTACATGGTAGCAGCTTCATGGGAAGGAGAACAAGGCTATAGATGCCGTGAGCCTAATCACAGAAGTGTGGCTGATTTTGTGCATTGCAAAAGTGAGCATGGGATTGACATTTACATAAATCCCCTGGGAGAGCTGAGCAAAGGTGGAGTGACTGGCTTCCCCCTAGCATGGCCCAACAGGCACATGCGTCTCTGGCCCTCTCTTCTCTCCTTTGTGATTTCTCTTTGCTTCCAATGTGATGCCATTACAGAACCCTTATCGTGAGGGCATGGTAAAAGTAACCTTCCCAGCAAAACAGCTTCTCTTTTAAAATTTCATAATTTTTAAAATGAACAGGTTAATAAATTGTTTGAATTCTCTGGTCAGAGGGGTAAGTATGAATTTTCCTTTTCCATTCTGATACACAGTCTACATTGGACTAATGCACAGTGGAAAACTGGAAGCAAGGAGAAACGTTCCTCCTCCCCCTTAAGACATGGTCAGGGTCTCACTCTCTGGTCCCACACAGGACTGCACAGTAGAGTAAGGTTTGACTCATACTTTTCCCCACTGAAGGGTATCTAGCTAATACTGACCCTCTGGTACCAATTTTTCTCTCAGCCCATCTCCACGGGGCAAGACTTGCTAGCATGAGTAACACTTAGATCCACAAAGGATTCATGTGCCCAAAGCCACCCAAATGGCCATAGCATGACAATACAGAAAGTCTGAGATGTTAAACTCTCAACACAGTTGCTGCCCAGTCCTGGAGGTGCCTGAAGTCATTTCCATCATTATGTCCTCAGAGTGGCTCCATAAGCAGCTGCATTTTGGCTGAGCACCTGGCTTATGCTATGCGGCATTTAAATGCTGCTCCAGCTGGTTTGTCTGCAGGTGTTTTTGGAGCATACCTGATTGGGCTTGGGACAGAGTGGACCTGGGAGCAATGGGACCTCCCCGCTACCCTTTCTCCAATATGGTAGTGGCTGCAGCACTTTGCACACATGGTGTTAACCCTGGTTTGCCTTGGGTGTCAAACAGATATGCTCTTTTTCTGCCTACCCCCAAAAGTATAAACAAATCTGTACTCATAGAGGACAAGGCAGGGTAAGAACAGCTAAAAACAGCCTCTCATAAAAGTTACCCAAGATCCTACTGTTTGTGGTCTGCAGATTATGGATATGCTGCTACTCCCCTAGATCAAAGTCCCATTCATAGCCCAATTAGCAACTGTGGCCATGCTTTTAATGCCATGTACATGGGCAGATCAGTAGTGATTGTTGGTACAGGGCAGGAAACATCCCAAGCTAAATGCAAAATAGATATTAGTCTCTGGTCATCTTCCAGAGTTGGGCAGCTGGGATCAAACCACATGATTCAGACCATTTTCAGAGGAAATAACATAGCTACCATCTGGCTTTGTA
>NW_010553825.1:0-48448 GCF_000687285.1 Phaethon lepturus | reverse complement strand
ACTCTTTCCTCAGTGTATTTTTTCACTGTACCGTTCAAGTAAATTTTGGAAAAACAGATGATAATGTGACTGCCAGTCAGCTTTTTCCTCTCTCTTCTCCTATAACTGTGAATCTCTGTTTAGTTCCTTATTACTCAAGGAATCTTTGGGTTTTCATGATTATTTAATTAATGCCATTATTTTCTGAATTACAAATCACATTTTCAATTTCTCCATTTATCAGGGTGGCAAACCATCGATTAGTATTACAGTACAGAATTCCCACAAGGTCTGATTATTATAGATTGGCTCCACATCACTGTGTTGCATCTATCACTTGAGGCTCAATCATTGCAACAACCAGCAGGAAAAGAAAGCATTTTGTATTTAAATGACATCATTTTAGTCCCAGTTCAACAGAGCATTTAAGCCCATGCTTACAGGCTAGGAGGTCACCAGGACTCAGCATGAGTTTCAGCAAATGAATGATGCATTGCTGTGTCAGAGAAGGACCTGAAAGAACTCAGCTGTATGAAAATTGTGTATCTGCCCCTTACAGCACACGCCACACAGGAGAGTTGTGATGCACCACCAGCAAAGCTGCTTATCTTACAAGTATCACACAGATACTCTCTGGAGGAGTTAGTGGGTGCTGGTAGAGTCAGCAGCAGCATTTTCACCTGATTCATGTTTCTGAGGGTCTTGGCCCCAGATCAGTATAGCAAGAATGAATGCTTAAATCCCACTGCAGATAATTGGGCTGAAATCCATGCTGACCTGAAGGTACATGCTAGCTGGTATTGCTGCCTCCTACTGCAGCCTTGCAGGGCTGCATGCTTGCTCTCCTGTACAATTCAGTGGGAGCTACTAGAGCCCTGTAGTGCTGTAGTGGCTCACTTCTACTCTAAGACTGACAATCTTAACACCTTTTTTTTCAGAAAAATATTTGTTTCTTTGCTAGCTTCTGTTCAAAGAAAGAAGGGAGAGACATTAAAACATGCTTTACCTTCCACAGCACCATTTTATCCAAGTGAGGTTTACCATGGGAACTGCTGATGCAGACCTCAGGATGCAGGAGTTCTGCTGAGGACTGGCAAAGCATGTGAAAACTCATTTGTGCCAAAAGGTACCAAATGCCATTCAAAACCTACATCTGACTGTGGGAACCTGTAGAAGATTCAAAAGGGTTGTCACCAAATTAACTCACTGGTTTATTAATAATTATAATCCTTGGAACTTATTCAGTACCTCGCAGCTAGTAGACTAAAATGTTATAATCAAATTAAAATCCACAAATTCATTTTCTACAGTATGGACAAGTTACTGCAAAGCAAGATGCCATGTGAGTTTACAATGTGGAAGCATTGAGGAGCTTGTTCCTCCACAGCAGGATTTGAACAACCTTGCAGTTCCTGCAGGCTGGGCATCTGTGGTGGAGAGCCACGTGGCTGTGTGGTTGTACCCCAGCATGCTCCCTGCTAATCTGCCTGCTCTGCACTGGCTGAGCTGTGAAGGAACAACTGTGATGCTCATGTCATGGGAGCAAACCTAGGAATGGACTACCAGATCTCCTACCCAATCCTGAAACACTCTCCTTTGGATCAAAGAGGACAGAAATAAAAAGAAAAATGTTTTTTGCTTTGTGGGCTGTTGTTTTTTTCTGTCGGTAATACGAAGTTTTAACTTTTTTTTTTCTCAGGGAACTCTTCACTCGACCTTGCCAGGAAGTACTGTATCAGTATAGCATTATGAAATCAGCTTGTATTTGATAAGATGTCTCCAGTTCTTCAGACCACAGGTAAATGTTCTATCAAAAAAATAAACAGTACTTTGTTTTCCTGCATCTCATTTATTAGTGGTATGACTTACCATGGGTATAAAAGCAGATGACCCAATGGCATGAAGACCTATTCAAACATTTAATGTGTATCGAGACGTGGGCCAGTCAGTGATTTCATCCCTATGGATCTCAGCTTGACCTTTCCTGTGAAATTCTGTCAGCTCCAAGGATCACAGTGTGCTTTGTCTGGGAGCTTGTTGCTCCCATGCAATGTTCCTGTGCCTTGAAGATCACAACCAGATGCAGAAAATACTAATTTAACATACTGTATCCTGAGCCAGATCCTGCAAGGACACCACATGCTCCCACAGCTTGCTGAGATTCTCATTTTGTAAATCTCTCATCAGAATCATACGGCAGCTGCAAATTTAGGAAAAAAAAAAAGTCTTGTCATTTGGACTGTGAGCCTTTTGCAGGTCTTGGCTTCATTGATCTGACTTTAGTCATGTATGAAAAGCTGGTCATGAGCCGGCAATATGTGTTCATAGCCCAGAAGGCCAACTGTATCCTGGCCTGTATCCAAAGCAGCGTGGCCAGCAGGTTGAGGGAGGTGATTCTGCCCCTCTACCCTGCTCTAGTGAGACCCGATCTGCAGTACTGCCTCCACGTCTGGAGCCCTCACACAGAAAAGACATGGACCTGTTGGAGCGGGTCCAGAGAAGGGCCACAAAAATTATCAGAGGGGTGGGACACCTCTCCTGTGAGGACAGGCTGGGAGATTGGGGTTGTTCAGCCTGGAGAAGAGAAAGCTCAAGGGAGACCTTATTGCAGCCTGCCAGTATTTAACAGGGGCTTCTGAGAAAGATGGGGACAGACTTTTTAACAGGGCCTGTTACAATAGGACAAGGGGCCGTGTTTTAAAGTAGAAGAGGGTAGATTTTGACTAGATATGAGGAAGAGATTTTTGACAATGAGGGTGGTGAAACATTGCACAGGTTTCCCAGAGAGGTGGTAGATGCCCCATCCCTGGAAACATTCAAGGTCAGGTTGGATGGGGCTCTGAGCAATCTGCTGTAGTTGAAGATGTCCCTGCTCACTGCAGGGGGGTTGGACTAGATGACCTTTGAAGGCCCCTTCCAACCCAAACTATTCTATGATTCTATGATTCTATGACTTAGCTCCCCTCATTTGATGGATCAGTGCATCCACTTCATAGAGAAGCCCTGGCAAAGTGCTGCCAAAGCAGTGGGATGCATTTGGGAATAGCTGGTTGGGAGTGAAGTGCTCTGGCTTCTGTTTGGTTATACTCAACAGGTCAGTGTGCTGCTCCTGCAGTTCTGAACAGCCCCTTCTGGAGGCCTTTTAGTTTTGTCCAGGTACTTTCAAAATTAACAACATGAAAGTAACAGCTACTATCAGAAAAGTTTGTGGCTCCAATGCTTCAACAACTAAGCCCATTAATTCCTGAGTGAAATGCACTCTGCTGTTGAATCATGTAGGCTGTATTACCAGGGTTTCTCCCAGATGAGACTGCATTTCCTACTCTCTTCAGCTTTTGTATTTACTAGTCTTAAGAGTCTCGGAGTCTTCAAATCATCAGACAGAAGCACAGTAACACAGTGGAATGGAGTAGAAGTTAATATACTGTCTTAATTATTATACTCATTTTGGAAGAAAATTTATAATTACTTTCAGGTACATAAAGATAAATCAAAAGTGCTTAATGCACAACTGCAGTGCATAAATGCTGTTTATTACCAGTGCTTTTCTTCTGTAGGTCTCAGTGCATCCTACAGAAGTAAGCTACTGCAAACCATTCTACAGGTGGGGAAATTGAATTACAGAGAGCTTAAGTTAACTTTCCAAACCACTGCTCTGAACCAACATCATCCAGACAAAGTCCAGGCTTTATAATTCCATATCTGATGCACCATAGTGCATGAAGTACTAACCACATAAAGAAAAGCAGTAGGGTTGTGCTCCAAACCACAGATTTCACATCTCAGTCTGGAGCCCAGCCTTCTCATTTCCCAAGCCTCAGGTGCGCTGGTGTATTTGTGTGGGCAGGTGTGCTGGCAGTTCCCAACTAAAGGCCATTAAATGCAAAATGCAGAGCAGCTTGAGTGCCGAGGTCCAATTTTTACAAGGTCCAAGGGAAAATGAGAGTGAAACAGGCAGTCTGTCATCTGCACATCTAGAAATGACCATCTAAAGCATCTAAAGACTTGAGATTCATCTCTGAATGAATCTCTGAAACTGAGCTGGGATCAGAAGATAGATCTAAGGGTGTGGTTTCATACCTTCCCTGCTCCTCTCTCACCAAGGCTCTGGGTCCCACAGGACCTTCTGGTGAGGGTCAGCTGGGATTTCTGCTGCTCTGGTGAATAGACCTTTCTTTTCCCCAATGCTTGGAGTGTGGACAAGACCTCTCCCTTCCTCTGGCAGCAAGCTGCTATTCTGGTCTGAGTGGTCTTGTCAAGCTGTGTCCTGAGCCAACTTGCACTTTGACTGAATATGGTTTGAGGATCTTCAGAGCTGGATATATTGTCTCATAATACAGAATCAAGCATGAAGCAAATCACTGATCTGGTAAGAATTTACTCAAGTAGCTGAAGGTCCTTCAAAGTATATTCACAAAATAGATTTGCACTGACAGGCTTGCCAACCTTGTATTTTCATCTCCATGAAGTCATGAAACTGGTGTAAACTCCTTATTCTGTGCTCTGGCTAATTTAATAAAAATGCAGTTGCATGTATGTGTTGGTCAGTCCAGGGCTGAAGTATTATTGTGTGATAAATTTATCTGCTGTTAATGATTGCAGACTGTGATAGTGGGTATGATTACAAGAATACTTCCTACAGTCTCTTCCAGCTGCAAGGGTATTCGACAGCTAACATGTTACAATAGGAGAGCTATTATGAACTCAGATAACCACAAAAAAACGTAATATACTGTTGCAGCCTCACTGAGGAAAGAACTCAAATAACTTGCAAAAGACAACCCTGAAAAAGCCACACAGCCAAAACATGTACACTGATTTATTCATTGTAGAGTGGGAGGATAAAACACTCTTCTGCTTTTATACCTCAAGTACAGCAAGCCTCATTAGAAGTCTATTCACAGCTCATAGCAAGCTATAGACTCAAAAAGAGTCAGTGTACTTCAAGGGAGGCGTAAAGGCCATTGTCATTCAGCAAAGCTATAATTAATCATGATCATCTTCTCTGGTGACTAATTGGGAATTAAATTATTATATTATTCTTGTTTTTCAAACAAACCATGGCAGCTTTAAATTGCCGAAGGGAAATACTAGCTGTGATCTTAAGTTATTGAAATGCTGTGATACATTCTGCTATTTAGTGTTATCATTTCCATGTTTCTTTGAAATCTTTTACTGCATATGGCTCACTCTTGAACAGATGGCAGGAATTTTTTTTCTGAATGTTGCTCTGATGGTGGAGGGTCGAGTATCTCTCAGTTACAGCAAACCATCACAAAGGAAAACAAGTGACTGGAAAGCAAATACGGTTGTTTTCCTTTCCTGCACAGGTAACCAACCAACCAACCACAGGCAGAGTGTGTGCTTATGAAAAGACAGCCACCCACTGCTGCTGGCCACACACCTCTCTGGTTCCCTCGTGTTACATGTGGAAGATAGAGACATAAAGAGAGTTAATGGGATAAATATGTTTTGGCTACACAAGAAAGATGTCAATTCCAAGGATATCGGCTTGATTAGAGACATCTTGTTGGGCATCACTTGTTTTTAGAATTGAATATTAACTCTGTCAGTCACAATAAAACCTTGACTTAGTCACAAATATGCCCAAATACAGACCCTGAGAAGAGGATTCTAAGGCTTATAGAATGGGACCCAACAGGTGACTCATTTGTGTATTTTTTAGAAAAAATCAAACATTTCTGTTTAAATAACATGCAGTATTATTGGTATTGTAGGAAATAATTGCTCAAGCAGGCCCAGTGGTTTGGATCAATGCAACAGCCATTATATCACTGGGATGTTCTGTAATTATTCTATATTTAAACACTAACTAGAATCTCATCCCTCAAACCACATCATCCTGATCAAAGCTACCTGCGTATAATGAGCTCTCTCAAAGTCTCTCTTCTCCTACCATAGATGCTGCTAGCAAGCCTTGTTGTCCCATTTCTCACAAGCCCAGTACACTGCCTTTTTGCATCAAGTAAGTTTTCTGCCCAAACAGAACACAGCTGCTGCACCGTGGCCACTCGCCTGAATGAGGAGCTGCTGCTCTCACACCCTTCACCAGTGCCACACCATCTGACATGCAATTCAGCTCCTGCTGCCTCCCTCCCTGCACATTTCTTCACTGTACAAAATCTGGCCCCATGTCCCAGACCGCCTCTGTGCCCCATCTCACAAAACACAGCAGTTCCTGTACTTTTTGGACCATCATCCTCGCTTTTGTTCTCACTGTACACTTGCTCATGACGCAGAGCCTGTGGCACACATAGGCTGCTCTGAGGAACTGGCTGTACTGGAAGAACCCGTAAGAGTGATGCATTTTTCCTTCTGTGCACTGTGCCTTTCAGTGCAGGTGACCCTGCTCATGTCTCAGCAGAAGAGGCCACCATGCTGCTGCTGCTGTTAATCTTCCACCTCTCAGGGCAGAAAGGAAAAAGAGTAAGAGGCAAAGAAAACCCAAGTTTTGCTGTCTGCCACCGAGGAAGCTGTGCCCTGCAGAGTGCCACCAGAGCAGCAGAAGGGCTGCTGCAGGAGAGGGCCTGAGCAGGAAAGCGCAGGTGCACATATGGCAAAGTAATGGACCTGCAGCTGTTAGAGGTACTGGTCAAAGAACCTCACTGAAGGGAATGGGGTCACTGCTGTCACCAGTCTAGGGCATTTTTGTGTATTTATCTAAGGACAAGACTTCCCCTTTTTTAAGTTGCTATAGAACAAATTGCCTGCCCAAAACAAGAGGTTTTGGAGGCTTTACTCAGAAGAGGAAGACTTGCTTCTTGCCAAGCTTTCACCTGCATTGGCTAATTAGCTTCCTACAATCCAGTCTGTGTTGTTTCAGAACCTGATATATCCCATATCCGACAAAGTCATTCCTGTTTCTGTGTCATGCTTCAATTGCCCCAGTTTGCAGGAAGCATTTGGATGTTCAATTTGATTTAAGCCATTATGCTTCATTTTTATTGAGAATCTTTGACTCACCATTTATTTAGCTGCTTCAGTTGCTTGTATGGCAGGTTGCCCACTGCCAAGGCACCTGAGAACCTCATGACCAGTTTGAAAATTGGCAGGCTGACAAGCCCCAAATCCTGAGAGACTGGGACAGATTTTACAGGGGGTGATTCATCTTTCAGATGACAACTTGCAGCTGCTGATATTGGGAGGTTTAGTTTTCTGTATTGACAGCGCAAGTGTCTCAGCCAGTCTTAGCCATTTTATACGATACAAGAAGATAATGTCTAAACTACCTGATTCCTGATGAGAAAGGGCCTGCCAGTGTTTATTAGTAATATCACGAAGGCTGTGCACTCTTTCTAGTGCCACTGATAGCACTTGATGCCAACGAGAACGGAGCAGAGGCAGAGGTGTCTGTGTTATTTTCTTCGTCCATGGTCTCAAGATTATGAATTAAGACTGAGTGTGAGGCATCTTGTAATCAAGCAGCATGGCTGGGACCCACAAGGAGGAGCATGCATGGTGCTTTCCTTACAGCCTCAGAGACCCAAAACCAGTGAGTAGGTTGTGGGAGATCCTGGGATTGATTTCTAATTATCCTGATGGCAATCTGCTCTCCAAACAGTGTTACTGAGAGGCAGAATCATTTCACTAGACTGCAAAATGCATGAACAGCAGACAAGATTTATGACACATTGTGTGTGAGCAATGAAGTTGTTTTAGTAGTTACAAACAATGTCAGATACAATGAGTAACTGAGAATTTCCAAAATTAGTGTATTTTTTAAAGTTTTCCTTAGAAACCCTTAGAACCATTAAAAAGAAATGCAAAATCAAATTAGGGACTTCAGAGTAGATTCACAAAGTGTAGTTAATGTTCGTTTTAAATAACTATATAAAAATTTTAGATTCTCAAAATGAATGTTCTGTTACAAACCAGCTCTTGAGGACATATAAAACAGACCCAGTAAACACCCAGCCGATGGGCATGTGGACAACAACCAAGTTGTGGCATCCAGCCTCTTCAAGCCTGCAAACTGGTGGTACACTCAGTGCTCTCTGACCCACACTGCTTGCACAACCTTCATCCAACAAGCTAAGAGCATTACAATGTCAAAACACCACACATTTGGGAAAAGGTAGTGCTATCCTTTTTGGGCAATGCTTAGGACAACCTCTATGAAGTTTTCCTACATTCTATGAGAGTGTACTTAACACAAGCTATAAAGCATGTGGGAACATCAGCACCAAAACTGCTAAACACTCCTGAGGTATTGCTTGCTGTTTCTGGTGATTCCTGCTCTCCTCACCAGCGCTGTGATGGATACGCTGGCACTCCAGCCATGTGGGGCCATGATCTGAACTTGAGGCTGCTCCTGTGCAGCTTCCTGACCCCACTGAATCTAACTTTTGAGACAAGGCTGACAAATAGGTGTTAGGGCTGTGGATGCTGAGGGGAATCTGCAAGCTGCTATTCGCATCTGTGCCTGCCCAAATACCTTCGAGAATCCAGGCATGAGGCTGTCCCCTGCTCACAGGGCAACACGCACCATTTCGACCTCAAGAGCCAATGTCACAGAAGACAAAAAATCAATAGGATGACTGAATAGCAGGATCTGGGTCCTAAGAGTTGCATAAATTTTATGACACAAGTGACTACTGATGTAAATAGCTGCTGTGTTATATAAATCTCTGCATAAATGTTTTACAGGATTGGGCCCCTAATTGCCTGCTTAGTGCCAAAAGACTTGCTTGTCACACCCTGACTTCTTTCTTGCATTTTTTTTTAATTTCATCATTGTATTTAAAAAACATAGGAAGAAGATGCTTTAAAACTGTTTACTATTTCAAGCGTAATTAGTATTAAATTTGTGCAGGATGATGAAATAGAGCAGAAAGTAACCCTGATTTTGAGAAATTTATTTCCTAACACCTTCAGTTTGGGAGGGAAAAATATTTTTTTCTGTTCTACAACGTTTTATAGTGTTTTATTCAAAATCCAATTCAATCACAGCTACATCTAGGCATGTAGCTCTCATAGAAGCCTGATTATTGCTAGCAAAAAGTGAAAATCTGTTTTCTGGCCCCCTCCCAGGACGGGCTGGTATAATTGGGCTGCAAGGGAAGGGTGTGCTCTTTCTTAAATTTGGTTCTTTCACTAGTTATCCCAAGGGTAGCAGTGTAATTTTTTTTTTAAAGTCCTAGCTCAAGGATATTAACGTTACCACAGGGAAAAATAATTTTATTGGATAACTATCCAACAAACAACTAAAGTGATTTTCTGCCTCTGGACCTGCCCACTTGCCTTCCTTAAATTAACAACTTCTCAACTCAAATCAAAATACTTCCTAGTGTAAAAACCACCCATCCTGTTTATTCACACCTAGCAGGGTGAATAGTTCACTTAGTAGGCTCAAAAGGAAATAATTGTAAGCATCATCTGCAGTTGGACAAATTGCCCCAGGGCTCTCTGAAAGTCTTTCCCATTTATGTCTTTTGAGTCACAAAGTGCCCAAGACAGCTGGAAGGTTTCTGGCAGTGGCAGAGCAGACAGGACAGTGGTCCATGAACCAGCAGAACCAGGTGCCGCTCGCTGCAGTTCACCTGTTGCAAGGCCCTGGCCAAAACACTTCTTGCTCTACCTCCTCCATGGGTTGTCTGCTGCTGGGACAGGGTGTTTGTGCAGCAGGGTCTAGATGCAGCAGAGTGAGTAAGGATGCCTCCTGAAACCACGGAGCAGAGGCACAGGTTTGCCTTCTCTGTCAGAGCTGGAGGAGGCCTTTCTACCTCTTGGAGGTATTCACAAACCAAACGCTACCTCATGAAATGAGACTGGGGACAGCTTTCAATATCCCCTAAAGGCCGGGATGTTCGTCTGAACAACTCAGAATTTCTCAGCCTATAGGACAGAGGTGGGCAGCAGTCAGTGTAACATTGTTCTCCACATCATGGTTCATCTTTACTGTTTTCTTCCAAAATTCTTTCTTTCCAAACCTAAAGTACAGATCATAAGGAAAATATAGTAAAAGGGAGCAGGAGGACAGCTGCCTGGCAGGAGTCAGGAGGGTAGAGGCCTTGCTTTGGAGCAGGAGACAGGTCCCTTTACATACAAGAAAAATCATAGAATATCTCAAGTTGCAAGGAATCCATAAAGATCATCGAGTCCAACTCCCTGCTCCTCACAGGACTACCTAAAACTAAACCATATGACAAGAGCGTTGTTCAGACACTCCTTGAACTCTGACAGGCTTGGTGCCATCACCACTTCCCCGGGGAGCATGTTCCAGTGACCGACCACCCTCTCAGGGAAGAACCTTTTCCTCATGTCCAATCTGAACTTCCCCTGATGTAGCTTCATTCCATTTCCTTGTGTCCTATCACTGGTCACCAGAGAGAGGAGATCAGCACCTCTCCCTCCGCTGCCCCCGCTTTAGGAAGGTGTAGTCTGCAATGAGGGCACCCCTCAGCCTTCTCTTCTCCAAGCTGAACAAACCAAGTGACCTCAGCCACTCCTCAAAAATCTTGCCCTCAAGACCTTTCACCATCTTGGTCACCCTCCTCTGGACACACTCTAATAGTTTGATATCCTTATTATATTGAGGCGCCCAAAACTGCACACAGTACTCGAGGTGGGACTGCACCAGTGGAGTGCAGAGTGGGACAATCACCTCCCTTGATGGGCTAGCTATGCTGTGCTTGATGCACCCCAGGACACAGTTGGCTCCTTTGGCTGTCAGGACACACTGTTGACTCATATTCAACTTGCCATCAACCCAAACCCCCAGATCTCTTTCTGTAGGGCTGCTCTCCAGCCTCTCATGCCATCCCAGGTGCACTTGCTCTTGTTAAATTTCATACAGTTTGTGATTGTCTGGCGCTCTAGTCTATCCAGATCTCTATGCAAGACCTCTGCACCCTCGAAGGAGTCCACAGATCCTCCTAATTTAGTATCACTGGCAACCTTACTTAATGTACATTTGATTCCTGCATGCAGATCATTTATAAAAACATGAAATAGCACTGGCCCTAAAATTGAGCCCCCCAAAAATCCCAAGAATTTCTCGTAACCACACAGAGCACAGAGATTTAACTAATGTTCCAGCTAATCTTAACAGTATTCACTTGAAGACAGTTTTTCTAAGCTCTGTACTAAGGTGCCTCGCTAGTAAAGGTCTGGATATGAAAGAAGAGTCAACTTTCACATTCTTCACTGTAACCTCAGTTTGTAAAGCACATCTGCTTCACAGGCAACTTGTGAAGAACTTGGAGAAGATAACATACATTTGTCCTACTATTCTTCGAATTTTCTTGAGACAAATTGCAAAAAATCACAGAAAGGGCATCAGAGTGTAAATTCTAAGAAAATCTTCCCACTTTTTGTGCTTTGGAGTATCTTTTAAAGGAGGATGTGTAATGCAAGTTCCATTTAAAAATACCTAACTGAACACCTACTGAAGCTGCTAACTCAAGCACAGAACAGTCGGAAATTCTAGGTTATCTGATCATGATCCTCTCTCCTTATCCAGGTGCATTAGGCTACAATTTTTTATTTTATATGCGTTTTGGAAGAGTTTAATAGCCCCAGTCAGAGTCCTATCTCTGCAAATAAACATCCAAACTGTCTATGAATACTTACAAAAACAAAGGGCAGGCCTGTTCCCTGGCTCCAAGCAGATGAAGCATACCTACATGAGTATGTCAACAACAAATTATGGCAAATCAGTGTAATTCCTTTCTATAAGAGGAAGAAGAGGTAGAGACCATACATCTTTGCAAAGCTCTGATGCCATCTTTCCACAATATTTTCATAAGCAGTCTAGGGAAATGTGGCCCAAATGAGACTGCTTAAAGGTGAATCAAAACTGACTGAAAACTATCAGAGACACATGCAGGAAAAGGAGCTTGGTATAGTTCCACATTTTCACCAGTGAACAGGTCGGACTTAACACATTCTTTTCTGGGATGAGCACTACAGATGTCATGGGATGTTTCTGAATAGTGCATGGTAGAAGCAGCCAGGAGCTGAGGGCAGAGGCACTGAGAGGGGCCAGACTGTGGCTTCCTCACCCCAAGTTCTCTTCAAATGGCATCATGAGGCTTCCTGTCTTACCAAGAACAAAGGTAGCTGTTGCTCAAACAGGACAGACTTGCATTGCAGAAATAATTCTAATACCATTATTTTATTCTTGTCTTTGAATACAAGGAAATGTGTGCATCAGATGTCAGGAGTGATTATGCTAATTAGATGAATGAGTAGGTCAGACCAATGATTGCAAAGCCTCACAGCAACTTACTGATTAAATGGAATACATTTTCAACCTAATTTTCCTCCATCCAGCTTAAGAAACATAGCTAGTATTTTATGTAATTAAATTCTTTAAACTTAGGGGTTTGGAACCTAGCCAAATATCTTTAAATTAGATGAGATTATCTAACAGTATGCTGGTACAGTTTTGGAGTGCCAATTTTATACTGCACAAGGAGCTGTGCATGTAACATTAATAGTGTGCAGAACACTTCACAGTAGTACATAGCTTGCCCTACATCACAGAGCTCCTGTTTGTGATGGTAACATATGGTAACATAACAAAGACAATTTGGGAACCCCTGGTGTAAAATGAAGGAGTTGAAGTCCAGAGTAACAGCCTGTAACACTAATGATGCTCATTAACACTTCTCACTCATCATTTTGCCTACAGTAAACTGTGACATACTGCAAACATGGGATTAAATTTTAATGAACAAGTGCCAAAAACTCCCCCTTCCCTCATGTTAAAACTGGAAAGCTGAGGTGTTAAGCACTGGCTATATATTTGCTGGGGCTCAGGGGAAGTATATTATAGTATGTCTTTCCCAGGGACTGTCACATGGGTTTAAATTCTCCTTGTTCAACTTAGTCATCCACCAAAAACTTGGAATTATGTGTGTAGTTAGGGCAGTAATATAAGGAGACTTTATAGCACAGAACATATAATGCAGTATTGAACTACAAGTATTTTTACCAAGAACATTTTAGAACAAGAGCCAAAGCTGAGAAAACTTGTTTGAAACCAGGTACTGATGACAGACTGACTGACTGACACTACAGAGACTGCAATGACAGAATTGGTAGCAGCCCTTAGAATCAGTGAGCTGCAGCATGATCCCATCATGTCCAGCAGTGGATGAAAGAAAAGACAAAGCATGGGCAAAATGTAAGTCAGGTTTTTTCACCTTTCAATAACTATCTGAAGAACAACTCAAAAAAATGCAATGGTTCTGAAGAACCAGAGGCCTGAGATCTCTTGTCTGTTGGAGAGTAACTGCCAGATGACAGGCTACTCTAGGGCAGATCTTTTTCTCCCTCTTTTTTATTGCAGCCCTATTACATATTAATATTTGTATAGAATATTTAAACAGTCACAGTGAATAACTTGATCTCTTAGGTAACATAGCAGGTGAAATACCAGGTCTTCAGACCCTGTTCCTGTGGAAATAAGTGTCTAGATATGAAAAGTGGACTGTCAGAAAGATATTCCTTGGGAGAAGGAAGAAATCAGATTGAACACTTGGGTACAGGCGCAACTTGAAGCTAGGTCTCTTGTAACCTCAGCATATACTGCAACCATAGGAGCTATAAGATCACTATCAAGGCTAGCAATAAGAGAGGGTTTTTTTATTACTCGGTTGTGACATTTGGCCAACATCTAAATTTTATGTCTGAGACAATTAAAATGGATTTTTTTTTTTTCTTGTAAATGTACTATTCTGTTAAACTCCCATTACCTGAGAAGATAACTAAGGAAAAAACTACCAAGCAATAGATCACCATGATACCAGGAGTTGGCTCTGAACAGATGCAGGCTCAGGAAGAGCTTTTGTTCCTACCCAGATGGAGCTGTGCAGAGAGAGCACAAACACAGCTGCAGAAGTGCCCAAACGGGCAATGAAGCTGGTGAGGCTGAAGGCTGCATATGACAAATGAGGGCAGTGTAACATACCTTGCAGCTGGGAACATGACACTTAAGTCTGGCATAGTGACTTCCTAGTCCATACAAGGAGGGATAGAGAAAGGATTGGAAGTTACATGGTGAGAACAGAGCTGGACTATAGGGTTTTTGCAGATCTGTTTAGCCTGTAATTGGCAAGGCCAGGGAAGGTTTGTTTAGTTCTGCATAATCCATAGCTTAAAAATGTCTCACTAAGCCCAAATGTTGCAGAAATGTTTCCACATCCATTATGAAATGTTGGCTCAAGTGTAGAGCACTTGAAGGAGAGAAGGAGATGCACATCTATCTATTGGAGCAAAATGGAACTTCAGCAGACAGCTGCTGCTGTTTCATCACAGCAGAAAAAAGTGTCTCCAAGTGACATCAGAGAAGAAGTACTGTTGTTCAGTAAAACAGATTTTCAAACTTGCAGTTCCAAGTAGCCTGTGTTAACCATAGGCAGTGTAGTACTCACCACCACACTTCAGCTGCCTCTGTATGAATGCATATTTGAAGAGTCCAGTTAGTTAATGGGACATCTGTAAGCAAGAGGAAGTGGGAAGCAACAGTTTCCTTCTGAAGTGTTTATCTGAGGAGCAGAGAACACAAATGAGTGATTTAGTGAGAGATGGAATGATCTCCCTCCCCTTATGGGCCCCATTTTGTAATCGTCAGAGCCAGGCTGCTCTCTGAAGGCTCAAAGTACCATTGTGTCTTTTTCTTTAGACTCAGATAATTTTTGCCAAGAAAATATTCAGTTGAGCCACTTGAGATTGATGAGATTGCTGAGTCTTGTCAGCAAGAGATGTAGCTGCTATACTTAGTGAACAGAAATTGCAGGGTCTTACTTTGATAAGCAAAGACGGTGCAGTCTGCGGGGGAAAAATAATTTCTATAGCTCATTGGCTTCAAAATGCTTCATTAATAAATACAGTTTTGAATTTCACTTGTTTTACATTCAGAACAGATGGCCTGGCAAGGCCTAAGGATGTTTAACCAGGCCCTGTCTTTACCACAACATTTGCACTAGAGTAATGATTAGCGCAAAGGCACTTGGCTGTTTCAAGTTCTGATCCTTGCAGGCATGACCTTTACTTTCAATCTCTTAGAAGGATTTTCTTCTTCCCTCCTCACAACCCAACAGCCAGAACCTTGTCCAGTGTCCCTACCCATAGCCTACGTTCCGTATGTCTGCTAGAACTGGAGTTGGATCTACTTTCTTCTTCTCTCAAATGGATCACTTTGTTGTCTTGAATGATTCCTTATCAAATATGAGCACAGACCACCCCAGAGAAACACCGGTAAGTATGATGTAAACCCAAAACACTTAATACACTTTATGCAAGTATGGATATAACCCATTACTGTGCATGGTTAATTTAATTCTCCTCCCTGAGAAGAGTGAGGTAAACTGGACTGGAAGCCAATGTTCTCAGAAAAGATTAATTAAGATAATCACTAGTGATAACAAAAGATAAATGTCTTAAATACACCAGGGAACTATCTGCGCTGTGATGCTTTATTAAAGCAAGTGCTAGTAAGGCGTCTAAACCACCTTGTCAAGACGCAGAATATCTACAAATTACCTTGTAGCTTTGTGACATAGTCTCAGAATATTACAGCTATTATAGATCAAAGCTATTTTAACAGAATGTGTGCTTAAAGTAGTGTTGCTTTGGAGATAATTGTGCAAGTACAATAAGTGTCTGATTATACACTTAATGGACAGGTACAGGTATTCTTTTAATATTGGAAAGTGTGTTTGGCTTGCTCTTATATTTTTTCTGTAAATGGAATTGCTTGACTTTGTGCTATTTTGCTAAAGCTGGAGTAAATTTACCTGTTGTTGTGCTACATTGCTAAAGCTGGAGCAAAGTTAACTCCTATTGCTTGAACAAAAGGTAAGTGCTTTTGAAGTAGGATGATCAGATTTTTGTCCACTGTCACTGAGAAATTTCAGATGACCATGACCAGTTGCATGGTAATGTCTACAAAGTGGTAGGTGGATAAGGGTTTCTTAAAAGGCTTACAGTTAAATGAAATTGCCAGAGAATCATAGAACCTTTGGGTTGGAAGGGACCTCCAAAGGTCATCTAGTCCAACCTCTCTGCAGTGAGCAGGGACATCTTCAACTAGAGCAGATTGCTCAGAGCATTATCCAACCTGTCCTTGAATGTTTCCAGGGATGGGGCATCTACCACTTCGCTGGCAACCTGTGCCAGTGTTTCACCATCCTCATTCGGAAAATTTCTTCCTTCTACCTAGTTGAAATCTGCCCTCTTTTAGTTTAAAACCATTACCCCTTGTCCTATTGCAACAGGCCCTGCTAAAAAGTCCATCCCCATCTTTCTTAGAAGCCCCCTTTAAGTTCTGGAAGAGTGCAGTAAGGTCTCCCTGGACCCTTCTCTTCTCCAGGCTGAACAACCCCAACTCTCTCAGCCTGTCCTCAGAGGAGAGGTGTTCCACCTCTCTGATCATTTTTGTGGCCTCCTCTGGACCCACTCCAACAGGTCCACGTCTTTTCTGGTGCTGAAGGCTCCAGAGCTGGATGCAGGACTCCCTTTCTTGCTACAGATACTTCTGTAACTTCTATCTCCAGGACATGAAATGGTAAAGTAATTTTAAGTATTTTTGCCATAAAACTTATCTGCTACCAAGTCATTAAGAGGCAGACAATTCTGAAAATTGGAGTAGAGCTACACAGCAGTAAAAACACTGAACGCCTGAAAAATGATTTTGCAAGGTGAACATATTAAGATTTGTTTAGAGCTAATATAAGGCACACATATACATGCAAGAGATAAAACATGCAGTTTTCAAAGGAAATTTAGCTGAATATGTCTCTGGGATGTATCTCAATCATTCCTCTTGCACAGTCTGGGCTATGAGCTTATTCTGGAGATCTCAGTTCAGCCTCATTTCCTAGACTGCTACAGATACATATGAAAACAGCATTGCCTTACATAGTGCTGCCATTTAAGCTATTTAGTATCACCATTCTCTTAACATTTGGCTACCATCCCAGGAACAGCACATAGATAAGGGCAACATTTGCAAAATAAAGGAGAAACCTGGGAGAAATTAATTCACATAAGCTAAACTGGATTCTTTTCTGCAGGAATCTTAGAAAATCCACTTGCATAAATTCAAGCAACTTTAACATCTAGGAATAAGCTGATGTTTTTACTCTAAGTATGACAGTAGCATGTGCAAATAAATCCACTGCTAGTTTTTAAATTAGCTATCTGGACAACAATGGCAATGAAAACACAGCCCTTAAGTGCATTAGCAGATTGCCTGTACATACGGCAAGTGCATGGGCAGAATCCCTAGGCAGCTTGTGCTCTGTTTCTCTGCTCTCAGTGAAACCCAGACTGCCAGATCATTACTCTGCTGTTTTCCCTACTGCAGTCATGCCTGAAACTTCATATCTGAATGTACTCCAGATCTCCTCAGTGTTTATACTTTCACAGTTACTTCCTCTTGGAGGGAAAAAAAAAACCCCATGGCTTTGAACTGTGTGCTTGTAGACCTGCAAAGATATGTACTCCAAAACTGCATAGACATCCTCACCTGTAAAATTGGCAACTCCGAAAAAAAACCCCAAACATTTGTCTAAGGCAAAAGACTTGAGGTAAAATCACATGACTCAATATAAACTTTTCTTGTAGCTGTTCCCAGAGAAAACAAAATTAAGTATTCCGTATTTTCTGCAAATAAAGAATGGAGAGGAGAAAAATGCTTCCTTGCTCTTTTTGAGGTCATCTGTCCCATCACAAATTCCATTTAAACAGGCTACAAGAACCCTGGTGTAACAGGGAGAAATGGAACCTGCAACCACCTCCTTTTCAATCAAACATTTTAATTTAGAAGCAGAAGACTGCAGTACAGGAAGATATGGAAACTCATTCTGCTCCTGTATATCAGATAATTAATTCATAAGGGTGCTACATCTGCTATATGCAGGGGGAAGAGGGAGTGCCATAAATGGAGAGAAAACTGCCAGCGTATGAAGTAGCAAATTTTCATGAGTGTCCATGGATTTCTATCAATTTGCATATGCAGACTTCCTCTGAGCACAGCTTCTGACGTTCAGATAAAAAAAAATGGTCAAGAGAGGTAAATGAGACCATTTACATGTATTTTCATCAGCAACAAGTGGTTTTAAATTATGACAGTGGCACTGGCATGCTATGAAAACCTCTGAGTCAATCAAGAAGTAACAGGAAGTAATCAGTAAATTGTGGGAGTCTTAAAAATAAAAAAGAGGACAAGTTTAGCGGGAAGGCCCATGAAGCTTGACATGAGGGACAATTCTCCACCCAGGTGCTCTCAGTATTGGTAAAAACAAATCCAAAAGTTGGTTTAAGCTACTCAGCTACCCCTTAGAGTAAGAATAAGGCTTTCAGACATGGTTAGAGTAACCAGACAAAGTAGAAAACACACAAACTGAAAAAAACCATCCAAAAACTGCCTTGCTACTTCATTGGGACTACACTAATAAGCACTAAGAGAAACCAGTCACCCAATAAATGTCAGAAGTAATACTTTTAATTGGAAAAAAAAATAGCAGAACTTGTGGTTATTTAATCGGAAGACTGAGATTCTTAGAACTCAAAGACCAAAAAAAAACCAAACAACCCAACAAAAGAGGTTACTCATTAAAGGAAGCCAAGTTAGAATGCAACCAAATGAAGAGTACAAAAACGATTGCATAGCCTCATCTATTATCTGCTGTTATCATGCTAGTGCACGGGCCTTGTCCAAAGATCTAATCGTCTGGATAGGCTTTCAATTCTGACTCTAAAGTTCAGTGGAATTGATGAAGATCCAGTGTCTGGAAGGCAGGATCCTAAACTTGTGATTTGAACATAGCAAAAAGAGTAAAGGGGCAGAGCATGGATCTTCAATACCTGTAGCTTCCCAGAAGCTCCTCTAGTCTTGTTGGCATTGATATGAAGGAAGGGTAATGTCAGGTAATGACAAGCCAGCATCATGTACGCAAAGCTATTAACATTAAACAAGCCTGCTGCTCAATGTGAAGCACAACACGTTCCTAACAGTACTTGTTGGTTGATATCAATTGCACTGGAAGTGAGGAACAGGGTGAGGAAATGAAAATAATATTAAGTTTAAAGGTACTGACAGCCAATGAATAAAAAAACCAACCAGATTCACACTGACATTTACATGCATTTGTCCTGTCTCAGTGTGGTAAGTACTTATCAGGCCTGCTCCATCATCAGTCCATCGTGCCACGGACAGTGCACTACAGTCAAGATGAAAATGGTGCTTTTTAAATTTTTTGTCAGCTAGCACAGCAGAGTCTTTCACCACCCCAGCTATTCACTAAAATAGATCATACAGAATTTTATGCCTTAGAACAAACTCTGTCTTGGTCAAAAAAAAAAAAAAAGCATTGTAGTAATGTCTCAGCTGTGACATTAGTTATTGCCTTTCCTCTGTATAGTTGTGCTAGGAAGATAAGAAGTTGAAGGTGTGAAAGATGCTGAGAAGAGGCTATAGGACTGAGATCTTCCATGACCTATGCTGCAGCTCTGGTCCCCCAGCTTTCCCTGGCCATGCATCAGTGGCATATCCAGAGACTGGGCATGAGACTCACAGTTACCTCCATCTTTCCTTCAAAAAGAAGTGGTGGCACAAGTGAAGGGAGTGATCTGAGCTACTCTCCAGCAAGCCTCCAGCAAAGCCTGGTGTGGAGGAAAGGGTGACATGAATTGTGGAACATACTAGGGAGAGTTCTTGTCCCATCATGTAGACTTAGGCTCAACAATGATCACAGCAGTATCACAGAGGTTAGTTTGCAAATAAATAAGTACCTGGAAGCACCCTTAACAGGCCTTTTCCCACCAGTTTGCCTAATTATCCTCTGAAATAATTTGATTTTTTTTGTCACTTACTAATTGGAGAACTTTTCAGGCCCATAGTAACATTTTTCTAAGACAGATACAAGCCAAAGAAAGCACTCCATGACCCTGTGACTGAGGCACTAACCTGAGATATAGGAGTCTGCTCTTTAGAAGAACAAAAATCAGGTCTGGTGATCTGTTTCGAACAGAGATTTCAGTCTGAATATTTGTCCTCTGCTTACACAAAGCCAATGCATTTTCCTGCAGCATTTGTTATTTTATACGAAGCAAAGCAGGAGGAGAGGCCTTCAGGAATCTGTAAAACACAAACCCCGAGTTATGATCTGAGAGCAATGTAGATCATTTACTTCCCACGTGCGAACTCTGTTCTCCCCCCACTCACCACTCATACCCTGTTTGTCAGGAGCACAAACTCAGCCACAAGAATAACTTCTGAAAAAATAGAACTGAGGACATAAAAAACATCTTAATTATAGAGAGTAAGTTTCAATTAACAGAAACATCTGCCTTTTGGCAAACAACATGCACGGGAGCTGTATGTGTGGATTTAATACATAGTATAAGAATGGACAAGTGTCTCATTTAGCTGTTTGCTGAGACCATGCGAGTCTTTTGACAGGCTGTGCTAACATACTAATAGACAGGGTTAGAGGCACTGTCCCACAAAATGGCCCGAGTCTATGACAGGCAAATTAAATTAGAGAGCATTTAATTGATGGGCTCTTGTTTCGGCAGTGAGCAGTGACCGTTCCTCCTGTCACAGGACATGGCCGGGCCTGGCAGCCCCGTGAAGGAGCAGCCATGTCATGCAGCACCATGATGAGCAAACAGCTGGTGGGCTCTATGGGCATCACTGGTGGGACTTTACTGGGCAACTGAAACTAAGCTGAAGCAAACCACAAGTCGTGTTGTGCTCTCGCCTCCCCTTGAGAAGATCCTGCCTAAAATGGCTGTTTCTCAGCTCCGCCAGCTGAGACCAGTGCCTAGGGGCAGCCCTGGCTGTCTGAGCCGGAGCTCTCACCCTCACCAGGGCAAAGCCCACATGAGTCAGGGCACATCCCACATGAGTCAGGGCACTGAGTGTCTCACTGGCCCTGACCAGCCTCTCCCACCCTGCTCACAGCCCAGGACTCCATGTCAGCCTGCCGGGGCTGTCAGCCCCTCTCCCAGTGATTGTGCAGCAGGGCTGGTCTCCACCTCCCCACAGCCCTGCCCTGCTTGGCTATGGGCCCATGTCCTGGCCCGGCCTTGGCCCAGCCCTGGCCCTATGGCCCTGCCCGTCCATCCCAGGCTGTATCCAACCCTGGTTCCCCTCAGCGGAGTGTATCTAGAGCCACCTCACCCTCGGCAGGTCTTGGGCATGGGTCTGTCAAGGTGCCTCACAAGCCTGGTTTTCTCCCCAGCCCTCCGCACTGAGCATGGCCCCACGGGGCACAGCCAAGGCACACTGCTGCCAGCTCACCGCTGGCTTTCGTCCAGAGCATCGGGGGGGATCATGCTGATGCCCCCCCAAAATGCCTGGCAGCTGTGAGGGGGGAGAGCAGGGCCTGTGTATGGGGCTGAGAGCAGCCCCCGGCTTCGGGGCCTGCTATAGGGGCCAGGCTGCATCCCCCTCATACAGCAGGAGCAACGAAAAGGCCTCTCACTTGAAAGGTTTGGAATCTCTGCTTACGCAGCAGCCTTTTGACCTGCGCAAACACTTCTCTTTTGTGTTGCAAAGCGCCAAATCCCAGCTTCGCGCCAAACCACCCGCCATCAGTTTCTGTGTCTTGTAGCAGTGCCGTTCGTCCTGCCCTTGCACACACTCTGAAACGGTGCTTGGAGGAAAACCCAACGTTTCCCAATGTCTGCTGGTTTGTAGTGTTAAGCAAGTAGTCATTTGGCCAGTGTTACCTGAAAAAGATTAATTCACACACGTATGATAACGTTGATATCTTTTATTGAATAGAAAAATATCAGTATCTTAATTTTTAAATAAACTTAGCAACCATTTCTGGGCAGGAAAGTAAATGGATTGCGTGCTATTAATACTCTCTTAGCTTCTTGTTTGCGGGAGCCAAACTCAGTGATGACGGTGCTTTTACAGGGTCAGATTTTATACTTCCTTATTGCTTTCAGCATGCTGCACCAATCTTTCCAATAGCTGGTCAATAACTGAATATCTCTCAGTGAGAAAGTGTCATCAAATGAACAGGTAATTCAAGAAATAGTGGGAAACTCACTTCAAAAGACTTGACTGTCATAAAATGTGGGTTTTAAATGATACGTTATCACACTTGCCTATCTTAATTGAACATCAGCCTAATCCCTGATGCTAAGCTTATGTACCAAATTCCCAACCTCTGCGGAAAGCAAATAGCTGTTAAAGTAGAATATGATGATGGACTACAACACTTAAAATGCAATCCAAAAGATTTATACAGCTACCTATATTAGCCACACTAGTATTAATTTCGTTACAGGTCTTTTAAGGTAAATCTACTTCTACACTGTACCCCTACTGTTATTCTAATAACTAACTGCTGCAAGAATCAGAAATGTGGGCACTCCAGAAGGTTTTGGGGAGCGCAGTATGTTATTTTAATGGGAAAGGGCTGACCTAATATTTAGGCCCCACAGTACCAAAGGCCAAATCCTTCTTTGGTGCAAGTCTGTCAGTCTACCCCTACCTGAAAAATCTGTTTATGTAACTGCTTCGCCCTTAAACAGTTCACAGCATTTACCAAAGCTGGAAAGGAACGTGGCAGTTTGCAGCCATTTGTAACCACCCTGTTGCTTTCCTGACCAGTGGAGAAGTAAAACTTTAAATGTGTTATATGGTGGCAGTATATAAACATCCATTTTGCTTTTTCAATAAATACTCTGTTACAGGATGCATATTGCTTTTAGCACAGATATATTTCTAAAGTAAATTTGCTTTGCTTATGTACTTCCTGAGCCGTTTAGTAACATGGGAAACAGTGTTTAGGAGAACTGTAGAGGCATATTGGTCTGGTTACGAGTCTTTAATGCCAACTGCTAAAGAAAAAACCTCCACATGCACTTCTTATAAAAATTTATGTTTTGCAGGAGAGGGCAATTTTTTCTGAACATTACCTGCCTGGAAGAATAATGATTCAGAAGCATTCTTTTATATCAGACAGCACAATTATTATTTATGTAGACATCCATTTTTTAAATTCTACTGCATTTTTACATTATTATTTTTTGCTTTAACTAAACGCAATCTAAAAGTGCACTTTTGTTCCTTTTGTTTGCCTTTTTTATTGGCATTTTATTCCAATTCAATCCTTTTTAATGCTGTCAATGGAAATAACCAAATGGGTGCCAATAGTTTTCTGTTCAGTTCCTGCAAGTGCTGGACACCCTGGGACTCCAGTGAGACCTGTGAGCCTTGCTCCTGTTGTACCTGCATAGAAGGGAATAGCTGCCCTCCCGAGCACCTGGCAGAGCTCGTGCTGAAGGACTGGCTTTTCTCAGTCATGCCCTGTGCCCTTTGTTTTTCCTCTTCTTTCCAGTCACAGTATAAGCAATACTCACACTTATTTCATGACTCAGATCTGCAAATAGTCCTGACTTTTTGTTTTTCTATGTGTGTGCCTTGGAAGTAAGCATTTAGAGACCTCTGATTTGAATTATTTTAGTTGCTTTTCCTTGGGCTTTATTTTTTTTATTTTTGTAATCATCTTTTTGTCAAGCTATTACAATAATAACCAGCATGGGGACACATATCTGCTCTATATAGCACAATAACACATGTTCTTAATACAGTTTAACATGTTACTTCTTTTTCACTTGCTTTGCACCTTGAGCAGATGTCATCATTCAGCTGCCTTCAGAGATACGGGCAATAGCTTTTTAACTCGCCTCTATAAATATCATTCAGAACCCGTCTCATGCAATTTGATGTTTTCCCTTTAAAATAGAATATACTCAAGTGGTTTGTGGTATTACATCTGCTAGAAACACTGTGATTCTGGAGTGCCTCAGAGTTATCAATAGCTCTATGAATGTGAAGTATTATTCTTTGTTCAGGTTTCCCACTGACCCTGAAATATTCTGATATTCTTTCCTGGAACGCCCTGATTAGTTATTAGAGTATTTGTGCTGGCAGCTGGTTTGAGTCAGATGCAGATTCCTTTCCCCCCATCACAATACCTGCTTACGATTAGCGGTTTATCATGGTCACAGCCTCCTGCTCACACTTGTTGTTGGAAATGAGCTGGGAACACAACTCCAAAAACATTTGAACTTCTTGCTTATTTTCAGCCACATTTGATGCAGGGATAGAAATACAAAAGATATTAATTAAATTTCTACATATTTGATGAATATAAGTGCCTAGGAGAGAAGTGTGCCTGAGGGAAGGGCAGGGCAAGCACTGCCCAGCCACTGCCAGTTTGAGATGCGCTGGCCAGGGGGCAATGCAGGAGACAGGGGTATTAAAAAGGTGGAAAAAGGATATTGTAGTGGGCTAGCTATGGCCACAGGAGCGGAGACTACTTGAATGTTGGATAATGGATATCCAATAGGGGTATTGGATTAGGATGTCACTGGGAATAGAAAGAAAGGGACAGGATTTATTTGCTGGTCGTATTGGGAATATGTGAATGTTACAGTCATTGCAGGGAACAAGTATAGGGTACATCAAACATAAATTTGTATGCAAACATTGTTAGTTCCACTGCTCACAGGAAAACTTGCTTATGGTGATTTTTGCTAGCTCTGTTAGTAGAGAGGCCTTTTAAGTAAAGGAATGTCTGAGCAGAATCTTACAATTTCATCCTAAAGCTCTCCCAAAACCGCCCATCCCTATGAGCCTCTGTCCCAGGAACATGCAGGGCGTCTGGGCTCCTGAACTGCTGGTTGGGCTGCAAAACCTCCATCGGAGGCCAGGCAGACAGCCCAAGGCACAGCCTTTTCTGCTGCCCTGGTGCATGAACACGGGAATGTGCGTGGGCACCCTGGGACATGGTGCCTGGGAGACCCCCGGCACATGTGGCTGCCTGGCTGATGAGCCTTCTCCCTGGGAAAATCAGAGCTGGATAACCATGAAAACAAACCACAGGAGCAGGGAAATGCCTTGCTACTGCCAGCACGGCAGCCCTCGTGGGATGGAGCCGTGTGTGCCTCGGAATCCTGCAGGTACGGAGGGGCCCCTGCTCAGCGTGCGGAGCCGGAAGCATGTGGTGGCTGCGTTCATGTCGAAGGAGACATTTGGGATGGTGTGGCCACATTGCCCACTTTCTGTGGAGCTGTGGTATAAGGGGACCATCAAAGAGGGCTGGTGGTGGAAACATAGCCACTGTTTTAAAGTGGCCCGTGGAACCTGGCTGAAAATAACTCTAACTTCAGGTTCAGGCACCTAAAAAATCTAGATCTTTTGGAAATTTTATTTGGGAGGAACTTAGTCTGTTTGAGATACTTTAGTCCTCTTGCCTTCAGAAGAATACTCTGTTCCTGTAAAATTAACTAAAACATGCTTTGATTATCATGCATTCCCCTGCTGCAACTCACCATGGCAATAGAATCCTACCAAGGTGCTGCATGCAGGAGGCTCTTTTGTTTACACACTTAGGGGCAACTTCTTGAAAAAGCAGCCCTAAAAATTTCCCACTTTGCCATGCATCTGAAAGGAGACCAGTAGTTCCCTTTTAAAAGTCCCAACCCACATCCAGTCCTCATTGACATCCAATGTCACTTCCTAATGGTAGTAAGGAGATGAGGAGTATGTTTAGTGAGTTCTCATCACTTTCCTCTCTGTGGTCCTGTTCTACATTGTCTCTGTTGTTTGCTATTATTATTAACTTACATTTGCTTCCAGAGGCCCCATTTAGCTCTGTGCTGTTCTGTGCTGGAAACTGCTTATTGCAGCTATTACTGTGGCCAAACAGTGATAGCCAAACATGATACAACTCCTCTCATGAACCCATTCAAAGTTTATCAAAATCAAGAGCGTGATGGCTTTTCTGTATTGATCTACTTCCTACAAAGCAGATTTTTTATATTTAATGTGTAACTCTCCAGAGTTCAGAGAGGGAGCAGGACGACTTCCCTCCAGCATGCCTTAGCTCTGGCCAGCTTCCCTGCAAGGAAGATTCCTTACACTGGGTATCTGATGGGACCACAAAGTACATTTTACACCTTTTGTTTTCTGTCAGACAAGCATTTGCTAGTGGACCATAAGCCAAGATGCCTTAGATGAACAAATAATGAACTCCTTCACATTCAGCACATTCATTACAAACCCACAAGGTTTGTTTGGGGATTGAAATAAGGAAGTTTCTATGATCTGCTGGTCACACTGCTCTATTCTTGCTGTCCTCATGGAGATCAATGTTTCAAAAAGGTAATCAACGGCCTGACTCATCAAGGGAAAAATCGTTCTTGAAAAACCTTTTCGTCACACACACAAAAAAAGTTGTTCTGCGTTTCAGTACTTTTAGCCAATTGGGTTAAATATGTCTAGCATAATCTCACCTAAAATAGGATTTGATGTACAAACTTAAATTAAAATTGAATTCATATTTATAGAAAAATATTCCATGCTGATGTTTGACTTTTATTGAATGGATTTGAATCAGTAGAACAGAAATACATGGTGTGGAGGAAAAAAACCAACGCAAATACTACCGTGTATTGTCAAAGTACTTTTGTTTTTTCAGATTGAATTCTTCCAGGTAATCTTTCAAGTAGTTTTATGTACTTCTGTAGCTCTGGGAACACAATTATTTTATCATATGTAACTGTAAAATGACAGAGTAGAGTTTTGTGTTGGAGACTTGGTAAATCAAGATTTTTGTTTGATCTTAAATTTTAACTACTTTTCCCCCTACTAATCAGTTGTGAAAATTCATTCAGGGATCTGAAAACTCAATCTTTTTTGACTCATATCTCAGAACCTGGAATAAAAATATTGCAATTACAGCTTACTGTCATTTACACTTGGTGAAACTAACACAAGATGAGTGTAAAATTGAACGGGAAACAGTATCCAGACAACAGTATGTAAAGAGTGATAGTTTAGTTTCAAACTGGAAGAAGGTATCTACTGTTTTCTGCTCGTCCTGGGTCAAGATTTTTATTAATAACTTGGATGATGGAATGGAGAACACAATTTTATGTCTGAAGATGATCCCAGGCAGTCAGCGGTGGCAAAGATGCTGAAAGACTAGGATTCAAATGAAATGGATATGGGAAAGGCATCTGAAAAAATAGAAGCAATTCAACAACAGTACATGTAAGATGGTATATAGGAATAATCACCTGCTTAGACTGGAGGCACTACAGTTTAGGTAACAGTTTTGCAAAAAATAATTTGGCATTAATAGCACATGACAAACTGAAGATGAATCAACCGTGTTTTAAAATAGCAAGCACCATCACAAAACCTAAATAAACAGGATGTTGTATGTAAGATATGGAAAATAATCATGCTGCTCCATACTCTATTAATAAAATATTTTCTGTGTCACTGTATCTGATTTTGTGCACCATACTTCAAAGGGAAAAAAAAGTGCATCAAACAGGCAGTCTGGAGCCCAGTAGAGCAACGATAGAAAATGTCACATATGGAAAGGGATTATTCTAGTCTGGGGTAGCAAAGACCATGAGGAAATATTGTAAAAAAATACCTTCCTTTGGAAAAGGAAGGGAATATTCTGTTCTCCGTATTCAGCCTCGGCTGTGGCAAAGGAGATTGAAATTAAGCATTTGGAAAAATGTTTAAAAGTAAAATTAATGATGCTCTGCAGTAGGTTGCCTGGAACAACTGTGGGATCTCTAACACTGGAAATTCATTAAGAGCATGACAAAGTTCTCCATTTTCTTATTGTCATAGACTCTGGCCTGCAATTACTAATTCTTGCTATTGCACAGACCTACTGTGCGGTATCAAACAAGGACCAAATCTTTTGCAAATATGGTGACACATTTCTGTAGTTTTGTCTGGTTAAGCACAGGGCTTTTAAGCCTTGGACATCCAAAGAATGCAACAGAACTCAGGGCAGCTAGCAAAGAAGCTGTCTGAGCTATAAATAAAAAAGTTAAAATCCTGGCAGATTAAAGGGATCTTTTTTTTAGCGATGCTAGAATATTGCAATATTCTTGCTTTGCAGGACCTGACATTTCAGGAATCTGTAGAAAGGTCATAAAATTTTACTGCTGTATGAAACAATTTCTCAAAGACAACTACTTTTACTAAAAGCTAGATACATTATGAGACAAAAGCATAGGTCTGTGGTCAGTGGAACACATGAATCTTTTTCCCCTTTGGATCTGTGCTGCGAGTCTAGGGAGGCATAAGCTCTGCTTGAAACTTTCTCAACTGACGGGACATTCAGGACGTCATTCTCTCTTTGTGCCTCTCTTTTCCTCCTGACCTTGTGTGGCTTTTCTTGTATCCAACAGGTTGTGAGCCTGCCTCTCAGCCTTTTTCTCAGGTGGGGTGCTAACATTTATCAAAAGGTGTAGGAAGTCGAATCTGTGTGAGACCTCTCCCCCTTTGACAATTCTGTTTGAAACTGGCCAATGTTTAAAACAGAGCAGAGGCACACAGACACATATGTACAGTCTGATCCCATTCGCTTTCTTTCTGTACGGCATCAGGCAAAAATGCTTTAAGAACATCTTATTATTGCCTCTGGTACTAGTGGGAGAAATTCTACTCAAATGCCAGTGAAATCATGGCCGGGACGCTGATGAGATAAAAATCTTTAACACCTATGTCATGGGTGTGTTTTACAGCACCCATGAAGATTATTCTTATCAAAGGAAGAAAACTGAAGTCAAGACTATTGTTTCCCTGATAGGTGGGGAAGCCTGGAGCGCTACTGATTGTTACTGTGCTCATGGAGCAATGCAGACCCATTAATTTGTCAAAAATATAGTATGCCAAAAGCAACAAATATTGATATGGGGAAGCTGAATCAACTCAGCAGCCTTTACTGCAGGCATCCGTAGAGAACATAAGCATCCATTCAAATTGCAGGCCAATTGGATGTCCAAAAACAGGCAGAATATCCCTTCCAGCTGCCAAGGACTCAAAGACACTTCTGCTGCTCTCCATCCAAGTACCTGTATGTGATGTCTTAATTCCAACTTCCTGAAAACTGTCTTGCTACTCTCAGTGGAAGTAGGAATGAAAAATAATAAAAACACATCCTTATCATTACATTTAATGGATGAGGTATGGCTCTGAATCCATATTGAATAAAGAGGTGTTTGTTTTACAAGAATTTTTTTTGACAGTGAGTCCACTTTCAAGTACAATATTCAACAGAGGCAAACCCCATGGTATATTTGGCTAGGAGGATGATTTGGTGAACTGAGACAAAGATGAATGGAAAGAAGGAACGAAGAAGATCTTGCAGGTATGGACTGAGGGAAGAAGGTTGAGGGAAAGAACAAGTTGACACAGGCAGTCAGCACAGAGAAAAACCTTCTCTTGCAGAACTGTGGGAAGTTTCAGGGAAAATGTGAGATTTGTCAGAGTTTTCCATCTGCGGAAGTGAGTGGTCACCAAACAATTCTTTGAGATAATAATGTGGATACTTTCAATTTTAAATAAGTCTTCCTTATAAGTGGGTGATTATTTTGTAGACCAAATAGTGGTCACTGGGTAATAAGCTGGTGGAGAACACAATACTGCATGAGTAGAATTAGCATTTGCACAGCTGGTGGTAAATGCTGGTGGTGCATTATTTTGTAAAGGGAAATTAATTCTTGTGAAAAATGCCAGATAAAGAGCCCAGTATCAAAGTCTCCATTGATTTCAGTGAAGCAGAATCAGTTCCTGAGCCAAGAACGCAGCCAAATCCAATGTGCAGAGCCAAGCCAAGATCCCCAGGGCTGACAGACTGACTGACCTTTTCAGTTCTTGCCGTCTCTAATAAGACCGCCAACAACAGTGATACCTAGGGATCAAAATACCCATCTGCTATGTATTAGGCAGAGAACAGCAGCTGCTTAGATGCTATTTACAAAGAAATTTGTTTAACTTCGAGCTAAGAAGTTGCCCAAATGCAGTAGCTGCAGAGGAAGGGCTGTGACTTCCTCTTGGTGGTCAATATTTCGTGAGAGAAGGGCACTTTCAGCACGCTGCAGAAGCAGCATCGCCCAGCAAATTACAGCTTTCTGCACTGAGATGGGCAGGAACTCGCTGGACCTGCTTTGAAAAAGGGTTTGGAGACTAGATGGCATCCACAGGCCTCTTCCAGAACAAATTATTCCGTGAATTTCTGAACTGCTGGTTCTGGACAGCATTCTCTCTCTTTACTTCTGGCCCTATACACTAGATGCAGACAATATAATACCCAGAAGCTAAAAGCTAGCAGTTGCTGCTGCTGCAGCAATATGGTCTCTACTGGTCAGAGCATCTCCCTGACCATTGCAGAGATGTAAGCAATGGTATTTCCAGCCTTTTTAACTCCAAAAAACCTAGCACAGCACCCGCTATTCAGACCATCAACTCATTTCCAGCATTTAGAACAGATGAACAAATACAACTTTAAAGTTCTTTGATTTGAACTGTCACCATTCACTAACAAGACCAAACCTCTTTGGTGAACCGGAGAAATTAAACTCTGATGCAAACTTCGAGTTAACAAAAAGAGAAGTATTTTTTAGCAGCTCCAAGTGCTACATGTTAAGGTTATGTAAGGTTATTTTAATTTTTCTTCATGTGCACCTTTTTCTTCTAAAGTTACCAAAAGCAAGGTTAGGTTTTCTCAGATAAGACTGCAAACAGAAAACACTGACAGTGTTATATTGCTTTGAAAGGGGGAATATCTTTGAAAGACATTTCAAAAGATAAAATTTGAAAACTAGGCCATCTTGCCTCTCTCTGGGAGCTTCTGCATGGGCACCTAATAGGAAATCCATTTGGAATCCAGAAACTGGCACACTTGCTTGGAAAGGGAGCCCGTTAATTCTAATTTTAATCAAACTTTCCCTTTATAAAAAGCTAGGCAGTCTAAGGAAAAGGATATTTCATTTTAAATAAATCCCACTATTACGCCTCTCAAAATCTTTGCAAATCTATATTCTTTATTCTATTACTGCAAATAATTTCAAATAATGAAAAATGTAGGCAAATATTAGAGTGGAACTGTAGAAAAACAAAATATAACTCACTGTATCTATTCCACAAGGTTGTTCTTATATTTACTAAAGTTTTTAAAAGTCTGCAGTGACAGGGTTTTTCTCTGGTTTGACATAAAACAGCTCCATAAACATGGGCCAGATCAAAAAGCTTCTGACTACTTGGACCTGAAGTGTCATTCTTTATGTTCACACTGTGTTTCTCTTGAATCTGATAAAGAACAGGACTGTGTTGGCCCACCTTGATGAGCAAAGGCTTTAATTTTCCTAGTGAAATATGATCTTTTAAGCAGTAAAGCAGAAAGTATTGTGTAGGCATTGTTGCCAAGAGATGTTTGGAAAATAGAGAAGAGGGAAGGCATTGTATTCTTATTTCCTGGATTAAGCAAAAAACTACTGTGAAAGTTTTCAAATAGGCAGATTGTATTTGTATATTTGGCAGTATTTGCTGCCCAGGGGAAAGACAAACACTTGGTGATTCTTCACAGTTTGTACATGAAATTGGACAAAAGAACTTTACTACTTGAAGAGTCCAAGAAATTATGATATTAGCTAAATTTTAGTAACCTAAATCACAACAACAAAAGATGCAAACTGTATTGATTGAAACGCTGACCTTCTCTCAGCTAAGGCTCACCAAGCTGCTGTTCACAGAGCAGGGACGTCGGAGGGTCATAGCAAATGGCTCCACTTCCACAGCTGTTGGAGAGGAGTCTTCCAAACGACTTAAAACCCTCCACCTCCAGAGGAACTTTATTCAAATATAATGTCAATCAGAGAGCTTCTTCCTCAACCTGACCTCTTTCTCTTGATTAATTCAGTCTGAGAAATGGAGTCAGTTTGTTTTTCATGCCCAGCCCAGCCTTCTCTTTGTTATTCAATTTATAAATGTGTCAAATAGAATTAAAACTGTCAGAGGCCAAGATTAAATCAAATAAACTGTAAACATTGCTTGCGCTATTTGGTTGATGCAAAGCTTTCACCATAAAAGGCTTTTAAATAAATGAATTCAGTTATTACTGTGCTGCAGCACTGAAACCTTGCTCCAAGTGTTTGAACTTTTCAGGGACACTGTCAGGTCATCTTAGATTCAAAACCTAAAAACTGGGATTCTGAAATTGCCTAAGGGAATTAGGTACCTGACTTCTACTGAAAGTCAGTGTGCAGTGAGAAGTGAATTGACTTTCAGCAGAAATTACATGCCTTTGAAAAGCCTATTTATATCCTTGTAAACAGAGGAGCATGTCCTTCGCAGAGATAAATGAATGTAACTCCTTTGACACCTACATAGCCAGCAAAGCATCTGATACACAAATTTTACAAAACCTAAGACTAGCTGGAAAACCCTGAGAGCTACCTTTACTTACCTAATTGTATTTTGCTTAGCATTAAATATTTCCTTTCAATGTGAAATAATTACAATGATATTATTAAGGTGTGGCATAACTATAAGCCCAACTTCCAGGAAATTAGTCCATTAAGGACTTTCAGTTTCAGTCTGTCAGGCTGCAACTTGCTGTTTAACCCACTGATTTTAGTGGTACTCCTGACCTATTGAGTGCAGATTCAGAGCCTCAAGACATCCAAGGTTTTCCCAAAAACATTTTTGCATCAAAAAACCCACATCCATATCTCATTAGCCATCATGCAAATTCATAGCAAGCAATACGGAAACTCAGTAACTTTGAAAGCAGGTTTCTGTCTTGTTAACTTAGATTTTAGTGCTAAGCAATACAACGTTAAAATTTAGATTACACAGCTTTGAAAATAGATCCCTGGTTATTTGACATTGTTTCCTTTAATTCCTCATCATAATTTTAAAAATTCATACAAGAAATGCGATGTTGTGTGTATTTTTCTTGTAATTTATTTTTCACACAGGATGGGCATTTCTGACTCCTATGTTAAATTCTGCTCTTTTTTGGCACATATATGTTTATATCTCCACATGTTTTATGACTTTAATAACCTGATGCTACGTTATGAACTGAGCTTTTTGGGATTTCTCTGTCCAAAGCTTTTAGAAAAAAACAATACATTGGACTCCATTGGACTGGGGTCAGAAATGTTGCTTTCTGATCTTAAAACTCTTCTTATTTAACCCCAAATATTCTCCAAGAATTCTACTGGTCTCCTAGGTAAAGCTACTTCATTCAAAGTTCAGTGTGGCTGCTGGAGGGGGAACTCAACGACAATGTTGGAGGTCTTTTGGGGACAGGATGACATCATGAAACAAGATGGCACAATCACAGAATGCACTGGTCCTTCATCTCAGGAACAGCAATTCACATCTGAATAGAGATGATTAGGCAAAATTAGTGCACTTAGTCCCACTTTATCTTCAGTGGGCATGAAATCAGAACACAAAACCGCTACAAAGAGCCTCGCAACTGGCAGGCTCGGGTCATGAGGAAGCCAGTGCTTGAGAGAGCAGAAGGTCAGGACTGATCAATGAAGGCAGAGCTCGCATATATCAAAGATCTCATACAGCTTTGCCCCATCTATTTGATCAAGACTACATATTAGTCCCTTGCTTTCTTAACCATGGATGTTTTCAGATCTATTGAAAATAGCTGATTAAGATTCCTCTGTGGTGATGGGTAGCTGAGGTTTGATATCACAAAGAATGGAAAGGAGCAACATAACTGTCTCATGTCTTGCGAGCAGTTGAAACCATCTGAAGACCATCTTACTGATCTGCTACTAGGATGTGTCATATTCTAAAAGCTAAATAATATCTGTTGAATTGACTATGCAGATTGTAGCGTTTTATCTATTTCCATCGGTGTATATATGTTTTCCTCTCCTTCTCACCTGTTTGCTATGAATATTGCTCTGTGTTTAGACTTCCAGAACCAATTTTTGAAAGCCAATTAGGTATGGAAGGATCTGAGTGAAAATCCTATACAGAAGCTAGATCCTTCATTAATGATGACACAGAACTATGTAATAAATGAACTAAAGAAACTTGCATGTTTTGGTTATTTGTCTAAGATGGTAATGTGCATCGCCTCTATCGTCTGCAAAAGGGAGTAGCGTTGAGTAACTTCTGTGTTCAGTGCTCAGCAAAATCTGACGTTTGCAACTAAGAGTTACTGTCATAAATGGAGAAGCAAGATGCAGTTTTCAAGTCTGTGGCTCTTCTGCCCAGAATGGGAGCCCTGCTTAAGCAACAGGTCAAGTCCTAAACTCTTTCTGGTACTTGGCCGCATGAGGAACGCTTCTGTAACAATGAGGTCTTGGGGTTACAGGCAGTGAACAGGGGCATTGCTGAATGAATTTGGAAAGAAGGCTTCAGAGCAGTACTTTTCTCTTTGTATATCCAAGTATTTTTATTCAGTGAGACTGAGACAAAGAAGATCTTGGGAGAAAAAAAGTGTAACAATGTAATGGATCTTGGGTACTATAATATCATCTAAAATAACACAGTGGCAATTTTTACTAATACATAACCTCCCTAAAAAACAAGCTGGACTGCTTTTCTCATCAAAGTTAAAGTTTGGGAGCTGGTTCAGTTTTTACATGGATTCAAATATGAAGGGATACTATCAGGGATATTCAACTGCTGCACAGCTGACTTGATATCAGAATTTCAACTAATGGCTTCAGCTTGAAGCTGTCCTTGTAAGTGACAGCAGTATTTGACTTATAATCAGGAAATTTTAGCTGTAATATGTCAAAAGAGCTTGCAATTTGTTTCACTAGTAAATATGATTAATATCTGGTTTTACTTTATTATATGAAAGGATTCCAAGAGGTATGTTTTTCTTTTGAATTTCAAATATTGCTTCAAATAAGTATTAAAACGTTATCCTACAGTATTAGGAAACTACATAAAAGAACTTTTGGCCAGAATGAAGAAGAGTATGATATTATTTCCTAATACAAATTGAACTGAAGACACTATCTGCGTTGCTCTGAATGACAGAAATTAATAACTGCATGCTGGTGTTTTAAATTCCCTAAAATTGTAGTATTCTGCGAGGTTTTCTAGGTGTGAGGAAATACTTAATCTTGATGCATGTACTGTTCAGGGGGAATTAGATCAGGTCCTTTGTGACCAGTTCTGCTTATTTACACTCTCATATACTGTTTGTCTTCAATGCGTTGCACAGTTAGAGGAGAGCCAGGAATTCAGCCCAGTCTTCCTTAAATTCTTGCTGAACTTGATGTTAATTTAATCCCGTATTTCTCTAGTTACCTAATACAAAGCATTATTTCACTGTCATTAAAGATGACCTTGTTTCCTTTTTTCATATTCTTCTCACTGTTGTTATTCTTCCCACTGAAGTCTCCTTTCTAGTCATAATGAACACTCGGAGCATTTCATTGAGAAAAATGAGCAGTTAATCATTTTCTATTTCCCTAATCAAGACCCTGTCATTATCATCACCAGAAGCCAGAAAAACAGGTGAAGAACGACAGAATTACATGAAAGGTAAAAAGGACACTGCCAAAATGATTTTGTGATCACAGTCACTTATAATAATACACTGAATGTTGGCATGGCAATCTAATTGTATACTAAAGCCTGTTGTGTAAACTCAGTTACTAGTTACATTACATAACGCTGATGCTCAATTGCTTCAGTCACAATTGAGCAAAATATGAACAGAAATTTGGAACAGTCTCTGATTGTTATTGTGGAATAATTCATACAACTCATCAGTATGGCAGTTTTCAATTTAATTTGGTATTTTTGAAACAGAAAGCTACAGTGATTCAATTCTAGAAGAAAAAGTAGCTTGGAAAAAAATCATGTTTTGCAAATGGAGAGAAGAAGACAAAAGTAGGATAAATTTTATTCTATCACTTTTGACAGTATCCTTTTAATGGGAAGACTACATTAAATTCTAAAGGCCAAATTCTCTTCTCATTCATATCACAATAACTCCAGAGTGGTTCTACCAACTTTTATAGAACTACTCCAGATTTACACAAATACTAATGGCAGCAGAAGCTGGCTTTTCAAGCCCAGTGCTTTCACAATAGGAATACATTTTAAGAAGTGATATATAAAAGAAAATACTTTGGGTTTTTTATTCCACTAAATTAGATCTGCAATATCACAGAGAAAGGCTGTTTCCTCTTTTGGTCTCAGATAAGCTACTTTCAGAAAACAGGTGTGACGAGAGTAAGACAGAAAGCTAAGAACAATCTTTGAATTAAGAATGTGTTCAGCAGACACTCTGGGTTTCTTCCCATACCGCAGATTTCTTATCCTGAAATCTGTATTTCACATAAATGGAGGAGAACAGGACATGGAAAATTGATCTGAAGGCCAAATTAGATTTCTCCTGCAGTCACCTGTTTGAGGAACAGAAGGAAGGGGAGGAAGGAAGGCCGAGACTGGTGCAATTCAAAGAGCAAAGACATTGAGTGACAGCCCCAAAGAAGTGTCAGATGTCTTCCAACAGGAGGTATGCCGTCCACACCCATCCCACCCTCTGGCGACGTTCTCTCCCGGCTATTTCCACTTGATTCACGTTGTTTCCATACTTGTTGAAGTGGTTCACGCTGTTTCACTGTTACGATTTTACCTATCCACGCTTGTCTCTGCCAGTCTGTTATTCATAATCGCTAGGGCTCCAACCCCACCAGAGAACCCATTTTGCTTTGAATTAGAGCTCATTTGCCTCGGGTAGCCATTGGCAGTTTCTGACAGCTGTTTCTGCATGATGGCCAGTGAGACTTTATTGGAGGCCAGGAAGTCTTTCATGGAGATCATCTCGCCTGACAGCCGGCGTCCGTCTGTGTCGCTCTCATTGACAACATCAGTCTCGATGGAGATGTTTCTCCGGCTGCGCACGTTTCCCGGCATTACCACGTTCCTCCGCGAACGAAATAATTTTCTTTGGCATCTGTGGCAGCACCTGCAGTCCAGCTTCTTTAATATCCAGTTTATGGATTGTTTGATGACAATAGAGATCACATTAAATAAGGAATAGATGCAGCACACCCCCATGAGTATGAAGACAAAATTGCCAAAGCGGTAAAGGCCTTGGCTCTCGTATTTGATGTTCTGGCTACTGACTAGATCACCAAAACCAATGGTACTGAAGGCCACGAAGCAGAAGTAAAGTGAGTCAAAGTAACTCCACCCTTCGATCGGTGTGTACATTGCAGAGGCACAGCAGGAAATGATGAGCGATGCTACACATAAAATCAGCATAACGTAGTACACGGAGGGCTTCCAGCCCGCCAGGCTGTCCACCTCAGAGGTCCCCGAGCCCCGCCGGCCATTGTGAGGGAGGACCCCTTTCCTCCTCAGCTGCCTTTCGTGGCAGGACTTCATGATGTAGGCTATGACAGTGATCAAGCGCTCCAGGAACAGGTTAAAGAACAAAATGGTCCCTGCACATCCTATAAGGCCATAAAATATCAGAAAAATTTTGCCTCCAACGGTGGCTGGGGTGGTCATGCCAAACCCTGGAAAACAAAACAGAACAGTTGAAAAAAATAAACCTGTAGTTATTGTGTCAGGAGTTTTGTCACATGCAAGACAGAAGAACTGGCAGCAAACCCCTGAGGTACAGTTCAACTCTGGGAAAAAAGTGAGGACACTCTCCCCAGCTGCTACCCACTTGTGCTTGACCATGTCCCAGCAGTAAGGGGAAGGAAACTCATGCCAGCATTCCTCCCAGAATCAGAATGAAACAAAAAGCAGAAGAAAACACACTGGAGAGAAGCGAGAGTTTAGTGAAGGTCTGAACTTTGGTCTGGTGGCTAGGCTCACTCCATCCCCCTTTGCGCCTTGGATCACTTCCAGGCTTCAGAGGTATCACCCCCTTTCCTTCTCTTCTATGCTGATCTGACCCAGGGGTGCCTCTTACCTCGCAGGGGTCCATCCCCACCAGATCTTTTTAACCCAAGGTGAGATCTTTTTGAGCCTTACTCGGCTCCTGCTGTAAGCGCAGATGGCACATCAGCCAGCATCAAGCACCCACTGCCGCCTGGCCAGGCTCTGCAGACTAGAAGAGGCAGCCCCTGACGGGGGCAGCGACCCCTCATGGGGGTCCCCAGCAGGCAGAGTGCATTAGAGCAGCCCTGCGTCTGACCCTGCTGTCGGTAGCCCATTATCAGCCCTCTTCTAAATCAGCGTTGCTGAAGCTTTCCTATTTCTCTGCTTCTCACTCACAGCTCAAATCTGTATGTGAGTCTTAACAAAAGTCTCCTCTGGTCTCATTCCCCATCGTGGGATTTCTCAGGCCGGAGGTGCTTCGGTCCTACCTCAAATCCCACCCTTCCTAAAGACTGCAAATAGTAATTTTTTTTTCATTAAAGCTATTGATAAAACAATCTTGCTTTAACAAGTCATTAATAAAGAATAAAAAGCATGTCCAGAACATGATTGTGCAAATTGGAGTACTATCCATCATAAATAACTTTGCTGCTGTTTTGTTAGGATTAATAAGGGATTACATAACTGATCAATTAAGCCAAAATAATCTTGCTGAGGGGACAGAAGAGTCATGTTGGACAAGAGACAAAGTTATTTGTTTCCCTCTCTTTGTAATTATGAGATGCTAATTATGCAATAAAGACATTAGGCTCTGGGAAATAGAGGAAATCATATTCAGTGTGATGCGCTTGTGCCTGGAAGACAAACAACTGCAGAGTGAAGAGACTGTGCTTCCAACAGCGCTGAACTGCACTCCTCTTCACTGGGAACCTGCTACCAGCACGGATTCATCTCCAAGGCTGCTCCTGCCACACAGGGTTAAGTGACAGCCCTTGCCCTCACCGCTCCGGCACGACGCCTCTGAACGACAGCCCCAGGCAGGGGCTCTGGAGGGTCTTCGCCTGCACCCACAGCCAAACCGCAGCATCCAGAGGACCTACAGGAGGCTCAAGCCGCCTCATGAGATTTCTGTGCTAGAGCGAGCTGGACTGCAGCTCTGCGCCGTGGGAGCAGCACGACAAGGCAAACCGCATAGACAAAACATTCTTCATGACAAGAACTTTCTGCCGTTGTTCACCTTGGCACACAATTATTTCCACTCGCTTTCTACCTTCTCCTTCTGCTCCACGAAGTGATCCCCCCTATAATCCTATTTTTGATGCTTATTTTCCGTGCAGTCTGGCTTATATGCAAGTCATGACCTCCACCCTGTGGACAGACACGTAAAGACCGACGGACGAGGGGAACCTCTCTGCAACTGGTGGGATCTGCCCAAAGCAGCCGGCGGGGAGGGAGCCCACCCTGGCCCACCCTGGCCCACCTTGCTCTTTGAAGAAGAGAAGTGGCTGCAGGCTGGGCAGAGGCAGAAGGGTGGGGAGCCCCTGGCACAGGGTGAAGGGCAGTGGGGAGCAGCTTGCATCTCTCACAGCGTAAAGCTTTTGGGAAGTGAAATGTAGTTCAGGCTCACACCTCCAGCACGGCATTACGCCTTTGGTCTGCTTCCCACAGGTCCTTCTCGGGATCCTCCTGCTGGCATCATGGCCAGAGCCTGAGCTCCTCAGGTTTGTGTGTTTAATCAACTGGATTTTGTCTCTGAGCTCAGATCTGTGTGGGTAAAAACCCACAAACAAAGGCTTTACAAAAGCACCCAAATAGGCATGATGGGAAATGCACGGTCAACTATAGATACCAAAAGATGCAGAACATTGATCCAGAGAGGCAGTGTGTCTCCGAGTGTGACTCTGCCCCTTGTCAGCTCCTCCTCTTCAGCAGGGAACCTCTTTTTACCTCCTGAGTAACTGTAATTTTTTGTCCATTTTTCTATTTACAAATCTCAATATGTAGCAATCAATGCAAACATTTCCAAAGAAGCAGTAAAATGGAAAACCTAAAAGAAGTATTAAGATATTAATTTAACAAGTATTTTCCTTCAAAGATCATTTGTCAAAAATGAGCTGTAAGCTTTTAGTCCCAGAAATAAGTTCAATTGTTGAAATGGCTTGTATTTCCATGTATTGGGCCACATTATGCCTGATTAACTTTGACCATCACAGTATTAAACTTGGGATTGATTTGGAATGCTGTATGATAGACTAGGACTTGTTTGACAATAGGTATATTTTTCTCCAAATGGACTCTTGGGGTGTTTGAAATATTCATAAATCCAAGTAAATCTGATGAACTGTTTCAGCCAACAAATGCAGGAAAGCAAAATTGTAAAAGGCTAAAACAGTTGAAATGAAACTCAATGTTCTTATTTGGCATTTTTGTGACAAAACTTTTCATTTCAAAATATCAATCACCTTTTGGTTAAAAAATATTCAGTTGGAAGTAAAAAGAATGGAAAAAAATACTTTGAAAAATCTTTCGGATTTTTAAAAGCTTCCTAATCTTAAAATGGAACACAACATTTCACTAATGATCAAATCAAACCTATCAAAAATTCCATGATGCTTTATCCTTTTGAAAGACCTAAAAAATATCTGTTCAAATACAACTTTAGGTTAAGGTTTTTTCCTATTTTTTGCTGCTGGCCACCAAACTAGAAATGCACTGCTTGTTAATCTCTACTAAAAAGTGAATTCTTTCAAAAACCCTTTTCATACAACAGCCCTGCAAACACTAGCTGGAAGTAAAGCGCTACTCTTGGTGGGATCTGCCTCTTTTTTCCCCCAAATTTGTTTAAGGAAGACTGCGGCTCGCTCTTGACAAAAAAATACAGCAATGGGATTGTTCTTGTTTTAGCAAAATTACTGATGATCTTGTGCTGCGCTAACACAGAGGATCTACGGGTAAGACAACTCCTTCGTGAGGTCACTGGAAGCTCTCACACCAAAACCCTGCCCTCTAACCTCAGGACACCAAAAGAAGCCTGTTGTCCGCGTGCGGGGTGCACACACGTTACTTGGGCATCAGAGGAGCCATGAGCTCTTCTCTCTGAAAGCAAAGACGACGTTTGGCACAGCGATGTCCGTCCTGGGGGCAGGTGTCTCCGTACATCCCCGCTGCGTCCTGGACCTGGTCAGGGCTTGCGGTGGCTCTTTTGCAGGGAGGGACGTGAGCGAGGGCTGGTGCAGAGCCGGGTGACGTCTCCACGTGAATGTGGGACACACACCCACACCTGGTAGCTGCAAAGTGCACCTATGCTCTCCCACCCAGAGACAGCATTAGTGCCTCGCCATGTACTTTCCAGAAGATTGATAAGACACCAGCAAAAGCAGCGTTTATCCCCTCTCTTCTGCTTCAGATACTCTACAGGGCAAAAGGGATTAAAAAAGGTGGATTTCCTACTTGGCTTGTAAAATGCCTTTCCTCTTTCCATTGTAGAAAAGGAGACTGGAGTCTGGGGTGCCGCTACGGCACTTAAAAACTGAAATATTGCAGAACTGAATTTTTTTTTTTTTGGTAAAAATGTAGTGTGAATAAATGCCTGGCAGGTCTCTGCATAGCAGCAGAGGCTTTCTCTGACATGCCACATGAGATGCTGCCTACCTGACAAGCTGAACCAGAGATGAACAGGCCACAGGGTATCTGAATTACTATTGACATGCTTTTTATTAAAATGCTGAGGCAGTATTTTAATCAAAAATATTCAGTTTTTCAGATTAACTATGTCATTTTGAAGTCTTGGCAGCATGTTAGGACACCTATTGATCTGCCTGGCATCTTTCTGCGGTCCCTGCACCATCCCAGGAGAATCGCACTTCCCCTGCTTCCTGTTGGGGTACCCCAGAACTGGGCCGGCAGCCCCCATTTCCATGCCCGTGACCTGTACAGCCACAATTGCCCCCGAACAGTCCGCTCTTCGTAACAGAGAGTGCAGCCTTACAAACAGCAGGCTTTTCATTTCCAATCCCTCCAAACGTTAACCAAAGGCAAAGTCCTTGTAACTTCAATGATTCCTGCAGACGCTCGAGAAAAGACTGTGCAGATAGACTTGCCAGTTCGTTTTTACTGTCGTCTTCAGAGAGCTGGGAGTGTCACATTGCAAGTATTTCTCCACTGTAATTACAAGATCAGGTTTATTCACAAACTGGACTTACACACCTTTCATAGCTGCCAGTCATGTTTTCATCAGAAAACGTAGCTCTTGGTATTGTCACTGTCAAATCAACCATCCAAATACATGCCACAGTTGCGTAACAGTTGCGTAAGCCTTCCTAGTTGCTTGGCTTATCTTGCCGCAAAAATGATGGGTTTACAAGCAATTGCCATATTTTTGCTTTCCAGCTAGTGCAGGAGGTTGGTCATCCACATTCTGTGTGCCAGCTGAGGGGTGTCCGCTGCCCTGGCCTTAGAGACTTTGGGTGAGCAGGACCAAGCTGCAAGGACACAGAATCGCCACACTGGGTCAGACCACCGTCTTTGACAGTAAAAGGCATAAACTTTCCTCAGGGTATCCTCCAAGCTTCCAGAAATCAGCAGTTTAGAGGCTTTGAGGACATCACGTTCAATAATTCGATCATCAATCCTGTCAAATCATTTTTCAAATCATTTATACTGTTGGTCTCCATTAAAACTGAGGCAGTAAGTTCCCCAAAGTACTTGTGCTTTGTCAAAAACCTGCTGCCTGACAATTCATTTGAGGCTTCTCACTTCTTGCAGTTAGCTGTAGCGATCATCATTCTCCACGCACGTTCTCCCTTCACCTTTCCCCTTCTGATTTTATAGACTTCTATTATTTCCTTCTTTCTCATGTCTTTCCCCAGTCTGAGGAGGTCTATAACATTTAGCCTGTAGTTTTCAGTCTGCTAAGACATACTTCTAACCAGCCCTATTACCTTTCTTATTTCTTTTCTCCCTTAATAGATTATTTCAAAGACTATGTACAGTATTTGCAATGCAAAAGTACTTTGGACTGATGCAGGGAATACTGATGTGTTGTGCTTTGCTCTCTTTTTCATAGGAATTCCTGTTTGCCTTTTTAATTGCTCTTGACCGCTGAACTGATATTTTCAGCAACCTATCCACAGCAGGTCTTAGCTCCCTTGCTCCACAAATGATGGCTGTCTTGGAGCTCTTCAATGTCTGGCTGTAATTACATCTATCTTTCTCCGTGTGCATTACTGTGCATTTGTCACCACTGAAGTTCATCTATTTTTTCACTTAGTTATTCAGAAATATGAGATTCTTCTACAGTTCATTACAGTCAGGTTTATAGTTGACTATCTCGAATACTCCTCTGTCCTAAGGAAATGTTATCTATTTATTTATGTCTTTTCTTACATTGTTTATGACTGTTGAAATGTGCAGGTGTCAGCAAAGAGCCTCAGAGACCCTGTTGTTAATCTGCTTCCCTTTTGAAAACCGAATATTGATACCTAGAGTTTTCTTCTTTCTAAACAGTTATTTATCAACGATAAGACTCCGCTTTTCATCCCACGAGAGTTTTATTTCTTTAGAGGCTTTGACGAAGACGCTTGTTAAAAAAGCTTTTTGAATGTCCAGGTGCACTGTAATTTTTGTGAGACATGACTTCCCTCTGCAAAAGCCCTCTCACCTTTTTGAACGACCTGACTAATAATACGCTTGTTTACACTTTCCTAATGTGCCTCTATGGAAGACAGACTTACTGGCCTACGGTTTCCAGAAACATCTTTGCAGCCTTTTCTACAAATCATTGTCACATTTGCTACCTTTTCTTCTCCTTGCACCAACCCCGATTTTAGGCCACAAAACACACTTCGTTAAGCAGCAGTTTCATGTTTGAGTTCTTTTGTAAGTCCTGCATGAAAAACTTCAGCCCTGGAAGTTTGAAAGAGGTTACTCAAGTATGAGAAATAGAGGAGAAACCAACAGTCAAATATATAAAAGGGAAATGACTTAGTGAGCAATTTGAGCAGGAGTCCGTTCCGTACAGCATAACAGTGAAAGAGCAAGAAGTTAAATTGGCAGACTGGGAAGCAAATACAGAATGAAATTATGAAATCATATAAAAGAGGAACTAAAAGCAGTGGCTGACACTTGGAGATTATTTGAAAATACAAGATTGCTTCTTGTGATGAAGAAATAAAACCAGGAAACAACTGCAGGGAAAAAAAGGCTAGTGATTTTTTTTATGGTATGAAGGAATGCTGATGAAATTTAGTGAACTTTATTTTACAAGTTGGGTGACATTTCTTGAAAAAGAGTTCTTTCAAGTAGAAGTCGAGATTATAGTTAAATCAGGTGGGAATCAGATCATTCTGAGTTGGGAAAATTGAATGGTTTTAAGGTACTGAAAAGTGTTTCAATTGATTTGTTAGATATGTCTGCAGATATGGCACTATATTGTCATTGATAGATACGCATGACGAATCCTAACTACCAGCCCAACAATGAAGAAGGCCTTCTTCATAAAAATTTCAGATTCTATCAGTATGTTACTGATTTGCCTGTGTCCCATGATTCATTGACTGCTATAAACTGGTGTTATCTTTCCTAATATTCAGCTGACCTGAGCAACTACATTCCTTGTAGCTTCAATTTTCCTTCAACTATTGTGGTTTGTTTTTTTTCACATATTGCTTAAGCAAGAATTCAGGTTTATTTGCTGAATATTCATACTAATTCTCAATTTCTCTGTAGCAGAGCTACATTTTCGGAAGTTGGAAGGAATTTGAACTTCAAGTGCAGTCACTAAAAGTTTTCTAAAGCACTGCACACCTCCGATGCAAAACAATTTTGCAGATTTTGTCTTGGCAGCAAAACTTCTGTTATCAAGATTGTTACTGCAAAGTGCTCTAAAATCCACCTTCAGGTGTTCAGGTTATATTGTGTGCATATTCCAAGAGGATACAGGTTACTTGTACAACAGAACAATTAAAAAGTGTAAACATATCAATAGTATAATATGATCATGCTTCATGATTTCCTGAAGCAAGTACTGGATATAACCAAAGGAAAGCAAGCAGCTGTAATTCTTATCAATAGCCAGTTTGATAAGAAGGACTGAGGTCCTTCTTAGGTTCTCCTAAAGCAGAATCCTCTGACAGAATGTAAATATTAAGTAATATTAAGCAAATATTGCTCTGAATCTAACAGTGACATGCTTATCTTGAAATCTAACAGGCGGAAACAGCCATCAACTTTCTATAAATAATCAACTCTAAAAAAACCCACTGAGTTTCTCTATTTTCTTTCCTCAATACCTTGATTTATCAGCCTCTGAAAATCTAGAAAAGCTCAGTTAAAACAAGCACCAGCTTCCAACACGGCCATCCCACCCAGCCGTTCTCACTCTGCCCGGCTCCCCCAGCCCCATCACATCCCGCTCCCCAGACGCAGCCAAGGGGACACAGCCCAGGGGACTTGTGCCACCCACGTCCTGGCATGTCACACACACACAACACACAGCCTCAAGGAATCCAGCTGCCTACTCCAGGCCAATATTAGGTCATTTCATCTTTTCTGTTGTAAACTACTCCAGCGCAACCAATAGCTGTAAGCGTTTCTCCTGGATCATTACCCACACTCATCTTCCTCGATACATGGTTTGGCATGTGTTTTAATTCTGGATGTCCTGACTTTTGCAGGTTACATTAATTAAACCTTCAGTTTTCATTCCCTGGTACGCTTGACGCAGTGAAAGAGTATGAGAAACAGTTCATCAAGCCTAATCCCTCATGAATGAAGCCTGGAGTGCCGAATACAATGTGTATGTAGGAAGACTAGGAGAGGCATATATATTTTACAGTTAATTTTGGATCATGAGATTGAGTCTTTCTATTGTTCTGCAAAATATCTCTCTTTTCGGAGAGGTTTCGTTTCCTTTTTGAATGTGTACTCTTTGCTGCTCCTGCCTTTCCCACAAAGAGGAAGTGGGGTAACACTATAGCAACAATAATGAATCATTGTGATGTTAGAAATATAAATATCATCATGAAACAGCTTTCCAGTTTAACCTATGACCAGAGTTCTTTGTCTGTGTTGTTGTGGCTGTATTCCCAGAGCATTTTCTATTTATTCGATTAACTCTTTTCCTTGTTTTTCTCTATCAATCAGCTCTACTTTGGTCATGACTCACTGGGGAAATGATGAAAATGATTGAGGATTATGACAGGTGTGAACCAAGCTAAATAGGACCAGGACTTTCAACTGCAATGAAAAGATCATCAAGAAAATAGTGATTAGGAGAGAGAAATATAGAAAGCCTTAGATACCTGCAAAGATGCTGACCCGCCTTCCCTCAGCCACATTCTGCACTGAACTGTCTACGTACGGATATTTTGTGCTTCGAAGAAAGAGGCAGAAGAAACAACTCTAAGAAAAGCTGTACTTCAAAGACTTTATTGAGAAAATGTCCTGTACCGCACACTGTTCCTACAGTGTGCAGACACTAATAATTTGGCAAAATTCACTTCTGCCACGATAGCCTACTCTGGTGCTCTCTGAGCAGAACAAGTAGTCCTAGCAAAACTCTAGTTCTGCTGGAGTAATTGTCACCTGTAGGACCTATTGTAGGAACAGCTGGAGCACACTCAAATCATGTCACATCGCTCCCCGTATGACATTCCTACGCTAGCAAGCTTGTGGCAGAGTCCTGTTCTGGAAAGGAACGAGGACATTAAATCCTTCTTCCCAGGAAGAAAAGAAAAAGACACATTCTTGTGAAGACTTTCGCTGTGTGAGAGGACGCGTCCATGGAAGCAGGCACGGTGCTGCCACAGCTACCTGACAGCAGTAAACTTGGACTCGGCTCCAATTTCTGATACGAAAAAAAATGTTGTGTGGTTCATTTTGCCCAGCGTACGCAGAAAATCACACACACACACATGCATGCACACACTTATGGGTTTTCCCAGCAGTGGAAGCTCGGCATCTGAACTGTGTGGCTGGCCGGTGAGACGTACCAATGGTTGTCACAACCATTCATGTCCACTTCTTGACCTTGTCTCCGACTAGGAGGGGAGAATGAGCCACATCCTGCAACTCTCCTTTACTGCAGCAATTACTTGACTAAATAATATTTTATCAGGGACAGCCTGGTGTGCGGTAGCATTTACTTCATTGGCAATGCTATTTCCTTGTGCAGATGGCTACGTGGTGGAGAAGGGCTCAGCCTGCCCAGGAAGGCAGGGACATATGGCTATAAGGACGCTCCTTTGTGCTATATGCTCTTCTCTGTCCAGATGGGCCTGCCCGAGCGAGCTCTGCGCCTCCCAGCCGGGCATCCCGAGCACGCCGGAGCTGCAAAAGCTGGACATGTCTCCAGGCTATTAGAGCTGAGTCCTACCTGCAGACAGACCGCTACGCTGAGTGACCGGCTGCCGGGCGAGCCGGGACCCTGCCCCGAGTGCCGTTGCTGCTGCTGCTGCTCCCTGCTGCGCTGGTCTGCGCCCGCAATGTCGTGCTCGGGCAGGCTGGGAGAGATGTAACCTTCCCCGCAGCTCCTCGCAGGGTTAAGCCCAGTCCTAAAGGGCAATATTGATGTTGACACTAATGCTATGAGATGTTCCGATGAAACAATAAATATAGTTACTCAAGTACAAGCTACACTTTCTCATATACATTGAGATTTTTTTTTCCCCTCTCTAACTTGTTTGGAGAGTCGTTGAAACTGGCAGACGACACTCGCCGCTATTTCACTGAGGCTGGAGGACAGGAGGGAGGTACTGCTTCGAGGAGTGCGCGAGTCCCGTGCTCAGTCTGTGCCACCGCTGGGATGTAAACGACCTGCGTAAGAGATTGTGCGCAATGTTTCTTTACCTCTGGGAAAAGCCTTCTGAAAGCCCCACCTCGTAACGCAGATGTAGGTTAGTGCCGTGCTGAGCGTGTGAATGGGACTTCGAGGGTAGAAATAGTGAGATCTTGGGGCTTTCGCTGATTTGTTTTTATGTTAAAACCATAAGAAAAGCTGGTTTTGTGTTAGCGCATGTGAGGCAATGTCTGTGTTTAACACAGCGAAGTTCAGCTCACAGTGAGTCACTGTCCAAACCTGCCTGGAGAGCTGGATACCCACTACTGCCCTTCTTCTCTCATTTCACATATACATATTCTGCCTTGAACAGAAGAGAAGCTTACAATGTTAATAAATCTAAAAGACATAAGTAAAAAAAAATGTTAAAGGGACAACATTGGATAAAAAATATAATAAAAGTTCAATTTTAATAGACATCTTTATGGGTCTGTTGATACCTCTGTTATAATGTCTGTGTCGCCCTTAAGTAATACATGACTCTCTGGGAGAGAGAGCCTCTGTAATTTTCATTATTGTAAGTTTTTCACATAAGACAATTTATGGAAACCTTGCCATTCTGCTTTATATAATTAAGGTTATATTTTATTTAAGGTTCATTCCAGCTCTTGAATAAGAAATGTACACAGCCTTGTTACAGATCCTGTGCTATCAATAAATTCCATGTATAAATATTTTATGCCTACCTTCTGGTTTCCCTTTATAATTTTTATTTAGTTTTTGAAGCCGGAGGTGCTACGCCCAGTGCCTTTCCATCACCCCTAGATAGATTGGTAAGTCTGTACACCTTTTGTGTTACTATAGGGATGGAACAGGGCTCAGTTTTGAAAATACCTTATTATTATTTTCAAATATTTTTGTGACTTTTTGAACAGTCATTTAAAGGTTTGTGTAGTTTCTATTTAGTCTTAAAACAGAGAAACGTTTATCTAATTAAATAATCTAAATTTTATTAACACATTTGTATTTAATATTTA
>NW_010553824.1:15229-18220 GCF_000687285.1 Phaethon lepturus | reverse complement strand
ATTAGGGGTGTCAGGGGCTATATCTTCTGGGCACTTATTAATTGGTCCCCGTAAAAAGGAAGTTTTATTTTTAGTGGATACAGGGGCCAAAAAATCAACCATTCAGAAACTTCCAAAAGGAATAGAAAAAGGGAAGAGCTATATGTCAGTAGTAGGAGCAAAAGGAGAGCCTTTTAAAGTAAATATTTTGAAGGATGTTTCTAGAAACAGAAAAGAAAATTTGTCTTAATGATTTACTTTTGCTCCCTGAAGCGGAATATAATTTATTAGGAAGGGATTTGATTTTGAAGTTAAACTTGAGCATTCAGAGTCAAGGGGACAAATTGCAGATTAAATTATACACTTTAACACAAGAGGATGAAGAAGCTATTAACCCCTCAGTGTAGTATAAAGAAGGGGAAACTGGAAAGATAGAAATGGACCCCATAAACGTTCAGATAATAGATCCGAATTGTCCAATCAGAGTTAAACAATACCCTATACCAATGGAGGTTTGAAAAGGATTAAAACCTGTACTTGACAGACTTTTGGAGAAAGGGCACCTCATAATACACCCATCCTCCCTGTAAAGAAATCGCATGGGTCATACAGGATGGTACAGGATTTAAGAGCTGTAAATCAGCGAACAATCACTAAATTCCCTGTGGTGGCAAACCGTTATACTTTACGGGAAGAAAACAACAATTAAGATGGACTGTGCTACCACAGGGGTTTACAGTCTCACCAAATTTATTTGGACAAACTTTAGAGAATTTATTAGTAGCAGGAGAAACTGAAGAGGTGACCCGAAGGGGAGAAGGGATTAAAGGTGTCCCGATCAAAGCTACAGTTCGTAGAACAGGAAGTAAAATACTTAGGACATTGGCTGAGTAAGGGAAGGAAGAAGTTAGATCCTGACAGGGTATCTGGGATTCTATCCTTAAGACACCCACAAACTAAAAAGGAAATTAGGCAAATATTGGGATTATTAGGATATTGTAGACCATGGCTTGAAAATTATAGTGACTGAGTTGGAAAATGGAGAAGCACTGTTTATAGATGGCTCCTCCCGAGTGGTAGAAGGGAAGAGAAAAATCAGGATATGCAATAATTAATAAGGACTTAGAACTTGTGGAATCAGGAAGAGATTGGGATGGTGGCCCAAACACCACCTTTAGGATTTGCAATTCATCAGTTAGAACCAGGAGATAAAATTCTAATAAAAACATGGAAAGAAGGAAACCTATCTCCCCTCTGGGAAGGACCTTTTCTTGTTTTATTAACTAAAAAGTATGGACACATGTGTCGCGAGTGAAAGGTCCAGTGAAGGAGTGGAAAGTCACATCTGAATGAACTTGAAGAAGCCTGAATCAAAGAGTATAAGCTGAATTGCTGTGGAAATTTTATTGTGGCTACTCCTGTAGAATTGGTGAACAGGAAGACTCCTGAGTGGATACCCATTAGGGAAAACAATTTATTGATAACAAGGATTAGTTTTGCAAATGTACTAGTGTATAGGAGGATCAGCAAAGAATAATGTTTTTTTAAAACTCGAAAAAGGAGCTGGAACTAGAATTTGTCCTTTGTGTAAAAGCTATTGTTTATTTGTAAGAGCGAAATGTTCTCAGTGTAATAAGTATATTATCTCTCCAGGAGGAAGACAAGAACATCGTTTAAGAAATAATATAGATTTTAGGTGCATCCGCTGTGGAACATCTACCCCCTTAGAAGAATTACCGTGGGTTAGATTTTATTGTTACCAGTTTAATCAAATAGTTTTTCTATAAATTGAGAGAAAAAAAAACAAGCTCTCAATTAATTTGGGTACTAAGAAAACACCCCTTCAAATTAAAGAAGAGGGCAAGACCGGAGAGGGAACCGGTGTTGCGGCTTGAAAAGGTCTGCCAAGGGCTGCAACCCCTTCGGGCTGTGACCGCCGAGCACTATGGCCCTGACCGGACCTCTTCTAGTCCTACTTGGGGTGAGTTTCTTGCCTAAAGCATCACCCCCCATTGCTATGTCAGCGATGTAGACAAGATTGCCCAGAGTTATTACTATTGTGGAGGCACAGGATGGAGTTATGTTTGTTGGAGTACAAATTCCAGATGGGGGTTACCCGAAAAGTGTGGAGAGACCAAATTAGAAGCAAAAATTGAGAAACAGGTAGCCCTCTCTAATTGCACAGCCCATTCTTGTACTCCAGTAAATATAACTATGTGGAACTTAGGAAAATGGAAAGGACAAAATGTGAAAATTGGACTTATGATATATGGACCTGGAGAAGACCGGGGTGTAGTTATTAGTATTGAAATAAAAGGTAAAAGAATCGGTGCATTTTATCATGAAATACAGACAAGAGTAAAATATGAAATTCCCACAGTTGCTAAGAATCTATTTGTAAATCTTGCTGAAAACATTGCTAAGTCATTAAATATAACCAACTGTTATGTTTGTGGTGGAACAAATCAAGGTGAACGATGGCCATGGGAAGCTATGGAGAGCAACATAAGTGATCCCCAAACATGGAAAACAATGGGAAAGGGTAATAGGAAACAATGGGTACTAAGACCTAGTTTTTTCCTGTTACCCATAAATCAGGGAGAGCAACTAGGAGTCCAAGTGTATAACGAATGGCCTCCTGAGAGAATCATTGCTTATTATGATCCAGCTACATGGGCAGAAGATGGATCCTGGGGTTACAGGACCCCAATATATATGAATAATTAGGTTACAAGCTGTGGTAGAAATAGTTGTAAATAAAACCAGAGATGCACTCGGATTAATTGCAAAACAAAATACCAAGATGAGAACTGCTTTATATAAATTGATGACAAAGGAAAAGCTGTAAATGAGCTTGAAAAAGAAATGAAGAAAATTGCACATGTCCAGTTCAAACTTGGAATGGAGTCAATCTAGGAGGATTTTCGGGAGATTTTATGGGTGGTGATTGGCTTAATCCACTCAGTTATACAAGGAATGCAGATATCTGCAGTATCTATTGATCCTGAACCA